>NC_092109.1:38979186-39276686 GCF_045679555.1 Salvelinus alpinus
AGGTAGGAAAAGCTAGGTCGTAAATGGGTCTTCCAAATGTACAATTACCACAAGCATACTTCCAAAGTTGTGGCAAAATGGCTTAAGGACAACAAAGTCAAGGTATTGGAGTGGCCATCACAACGCCCTGAACTCAAGCCTATAGAGAATTTGTGTGCAGAACTGAACAAGCGTGTGCGAGCAAGGAGGCCTACAAACCTGACTCAGTTACACCAGCTCTGTCAGGAGGAATGGGCCAAAATTCACCCAATTTATTGTGGGAAGCTTGTGGAAGGCTACCCGAAATGTTTGACCCAAGTTAAATACTAATTGAGTGTATGTAAACTTCTGACCCACTGGGAATGTGATGAAAGAAATAAAAGCTGAAATAAATCAGTATTCATCAACCTCGCCAAGGCTTTCGACTCTGTCAATCACCACATTCTTATCGGCAGACTCAACAGCCTTGATTTCTCAAATGACTGCCTCGCCTGGTTCACCAACTACTTCTCTGATAGAGTTCAGTGTGTCAAATTGGATGGTCTGTTGTCCGGACCTCTGGCAGTCTCTATGGGGGTGCCACAGGGTTCAATTCTCGGGACGACTCTTTTCTCTGTATACATCAATGATGTCGCTCTTGCTGCTGGTGATTCTCTGATCCACCTCTACGTAGACGACACCATTCTGTATACTTCTGGCCCTTCTTTGGACACTGTGTTAACTAACCTCCAGACGAGCTTCAATGCCATACAACTCTCCTTCCGTGGCCTCCAACTGCTCTTAAATACAAGTAAAACTAAATGCATGCTCTTCAACTGATCGCAGCCCACACCTGCCCGCCCATCCAGCATCACTACTCTGGATGGTTCTGACTTAGAATATGTGGACAACTACAAATACCTAGGTGTCTGGTTAGACTGTAAACTCTCCTTCCAGACTCACATTAAGCATCTCCAATCCAAAGTTGTATCTAGAATCGGCTTCCTATTTCGCAACAAGGCATCCTTCACTCATGCTGCCAAACATACCCTCGTAAAACTGACCATCCTACCGATCCTTGACTTCGGCGATGTAATTTATAAAATAGCCTCCAACACTCTACTCAGCAAATTGTCTGCAGTCTATCACAGTGCTATCCATTTTGTCACCAAAGCCCCATATACTACCCACCACTGCGAGCTGTATGCTCTCGTTGGCTGGCACCTCGCTTCATATTCGTCGCTGGCTCCAGGTCATCTATAAGTCTTTGCTAGGTAAAGCCCCGCCTTATCTCAGCTCACTGGTCACCATAGCAGCACCCACCCGTAGCACGCTCTCCAGCAGGTATATTTCACCGGTCACCCCCAAAGCCAATTCCTGCTTTGGCCGCCTTTCCTTCCAAATCTCTGCTGCCAATGACTGGAACGAACTGCCATAATCTCTGAAGTTGGAGATTCATATCTCCTCACTAGCTTTAAGCACCAGCTGTCAGAGCAGCTCACAGATCATTGCACGTGTACATAGCCCATCTGTAAACAGCCCATTCAACTACCTCATCCCCATACTGTTATTTTTTGTTTTCATTAAATTTGCACCTTTGCACCCCAGTATCTCTACTTGCACACTCATCTTCTGCACATCTATCACTCCAGTGTTTCATTGCTATATTGTAATTACTTTGCCACCATGGCCTATTTATTGCCTTACCTCCCTTATCTTACCTCATTTGCACACACTGTATATATACTTTTTCTATTGTATTATTGACTGTATGTTTGTTTATTCCATGTGTAACTCTGTGTTGTTGTTTGTGTCGCTGTCACGCCCTGACATTAGAGAGCCTTTTTATTTCTCTATTTGGTTAGGTCAGGGTGTGATTTGGGTGGGCATTCTAGTTTGTCTATTTCTTTGTTGGCCGGGTATGGTTCCCAATCAGAGGCAGCTGTCTATCATTGTCTCTGATTGGGGATCATACTTAGGCAGCCCTTTTTCCCCACCTTCAGTTGTGGGATCTTGTTTGTGTGTAGTTGCTTTCTGCACTGCATATAGCTTTACGTTCGTTTTTGTATTTTGTTGTTTTTCGGTGTCATTTTAATATAGAAAAATGTACGCCTACAACGCTGCACCTTGGTCTCCTTCTATCAACGAGCGTAACAGTTGCACTGGTTTGCTTTATCTTGGCCAGGTCGCAGTTGTAAATGAGAACTTGTCCTCAACTAGCCTACCTGGTTAAATAAAGGTGGAATAAATTCTCTCTACTATTATTCTGACATTTCACATTCTTAAAAATAAAGTGGTGATCCTAACTGACCTAAAACAGGGAATTTCTACTGGGATTAAATGTCAGGAATTGTGAAAAACTGAGTTTAAATTTATTTGGCTAAGGTGTATGTAAACTTCCGACTTGTACTGTGCCACGACAAAACCTTGAGAGTAACCAGACTCAGCTGGAGAGCCAATCCTCTTTTGACTGGTTGGGTAAGATTCGGTACGTGAGGTAGATGGTATCTGTGAAATGAGGCAGCGACTGGAAGGTTCTGAGAGATGAGCATGTTGTGGGCTGTCCTGATGTTTTTGATGTCAGAGGGGATGTAGAAATGAAAGGCTTGAGAGGATCCGCGTCCGAGGAGTTGTACGGTACGGTCTGGGATGCCCTGTCCAGATGCCATGGACGCAGCTCTGAGTGTCCAGAGAATTGGTCAGCAACATAGCCGTACAGGGATAGTATTTGTCTCAGATCTAAATGGAACCATTGGCTAGTCTTCGGAACCAGATTCGAGGATGAATAGTAGATTGGATGGAAAAGCATGTTGAGCATGTCTGGGTTGTAGGAAGTAGGTGAATGGTTTGTAAGGACTGTGGGTAGATGGTAGCCGGAACAGGTAGACAGACTGGTGTGGTTCTGACAAACTGATCGGTTTACTGTGTATGAGGGTGAAGGTGAAGGTAGCTTTGACGAAGATGGTGATGTCGGACAGCTGAGATGATCAGAAGACATGTAGGTAGAAGATGGTGATGTCAGACAGCTAAGATGATCAGAAGACATGTAGGTAGAAGATGGTGATGTCGGACAGCTGAGATGATCAGAAGACATGTAGGTAGGGCACTGCGTTCATCCACCTCTGGCCTGCTCGCCTCCCTACCTCTGAGGAAGTACAGTTCCCGCTCAGCCCAGTCAAAACTGTTCGCTGCTCTGGCACCCCAATGGTGGAACAAACTCCCTCACGACGCCAGGTCAGCGGAGTCAATCACCACCTTCCGGAGACACCTGAAACCCCACCTCTTTAAGGAATAATTAGGATAGGATAAAGTAATCCTTCTAACCCCACCCCCCTTTTGTAAAGTGGTTGTTCCACTGGATATCATAAGGTGAATGCACCAATTTGTAAGTCGCTCTGGATAAGAGCGTCTGCTAAATTACTTAAATGTAAATGTAGGTAGAAGATGGTGATGTCGGACAGCTGAGATGATGAGAAGACATGTAGGTAGAAGATGAGGAAGTAAAACTCGGCAACGTCACAGGAAGCGAAAGAACGCCAAAAGAAACATCAATCCCAGCGTAGCAAGACTGCGATGGAGACATAACCTGATCTCAGCATCTGAAGATGGTGATGTCGGACAGCTGAGATGATCAGAAGACATGTAGGTAGAAGATGGTGATGTCGGACAGCTGAGATGATCAGAAGACATGTAGGTAGAAGATGAGGAAGTAAACTCGGCAACGTCACAGGAAGCGAAGGAACGCCAAAAGAAACATCAATCCCAGCGTAGCAAGACTGCGATGGAGACGTAACCTGATCTCAGCATCTGGATGCAGGCAGACAGGATGTCAATGGCGATGTGCTGGTGATGAGTGGTGAACTTCGGCGAGGCTGGGCTGTGGCCGGCTGTTAAACCTTGGGGGGATTATTAAACTGTAATATACTAGACTCAGGGACCAATACCGAACTTCTCTGGTCATAACTATCAACTGTACAGAGCTATTTGTTCAGAAGGAGAGAAATAATCCATACACTCCCTCTATCCCTGCCCCCTTTTGCTGAAAGACCTGACAACAGTCACAGGAAAGAGTAAATCAAGAGGGAGTTCATTTTTAAGTCACATTCTTATTGTTTTCTCCCAGAGCAGGAGAGAGGAGATGTGCGCACCCTCACCCTCTTCCCCGATATGGCCTGACACAGACAGGAGACAGATAGCCAATGGACTGTAATTAAACTGGGGAACTCGTGTATTAAAGTACAAACACACACATCACAGGGAATCCCCACTTTATTGTTATGTCAGCTCTGGAATGCTTCAGTATCAGACCATTTTGAATATGATATTAAGCCAAGCCACAACACAGAGTGGTTGTGCTTATGGGCTGAAAACCACCTGTGACATTTATCTGGCTCTTGGTTTCACTGTGCTGTCATTGTTTTCTGAGTGGCTCTTAATAACACCTGTTTCTACTAGAGGGTGCTCACTGTAAACTCCTCCATGGGATTGTTCTATGAGGCTGGTCCACTGTAAGTCTATAATTCTTCTAAAGAGAACAAATTAAAACCATCCACATTTAATCTAAAGTTAAAATCCCCTGAAACATATTGTGGACAAATAAATGTCATTACATTACAGTCATGAGAACAAGGCATTGTAATAGTAGGCATTGTAGTAGGCATTGTCCTCCCGGGTGGCGCAGTGGTCTAGGGCACTGCATCGCAGTGCTAGCTGCGCCACCAGAGTCTCTGGGTTTGCGCCTGGGCTGGGTTCGCACCCAGGCTCTGTCGCAGCTGGCCGCAACCG
Organism: Salvelinus alpinus; assembly: GCF_045679555.1. NCBI lineage: Eukaryota > Metazoa > Chordata > Actinopteri > Salmoniformes > Salmonidae > Salvelinus > Salvelinus alpinus. The sequence continues at coordinate 38,983,930 of NC_092109.1, forward strand.
GGAGGTCCGTGGGGCGACGCACAAATGGCATAGCGTCGTCCGGGTTAGGGAGGGTTTGGCCGGTAGGGATATCCTTGTCTCAGTATGTAAAAATGTATGCACTGTAAGTCGCTCTGGATAAGAGCGTCTGCTAAATGACTAAAATGTAAATGTAATACAGTGCAGTTTTATTGATTGGGTTCATGAGCCCCCCCCTCTTCTCTCTCTCTCTCAATAAATCTTCAATTTAAGGGGCTTTATTGGCATGGTAAACATATGTTTACATACAAAAGTTCCAAAAGAATAAAGACATTTCAAATGTCATAGTATGTCTATAAACAGTGTTGTAATGATGTGCAAATAGTTCAAATACAAGAGTGACAATAAATAAACATAAATATAGGTTGTATTTACAGTGGTGTTTGTTCTTCACTGGTTGCCCTTTTCTTGTGGCAACAGATCACTAATCTTGCTGCTGTGATGGCACACTGTGGTGTTTCACCCAATAGATATGGGATTTTATCAAAATTTGCATGTGGTGTAACAGCCAGAATGAATGGGTCTGTCCATTAATCACCCTCCTCCTCCTCCTACCTCCTCAACATGTCTGAACAAGAGGAAACTCTGACTCTGATCTGATTCCACTTCCTGCACCACTTCCAGTCATCTTGAAACCAGCCTTGTAGTTAGTCAGATGCCGTTTAACATCTCAAGTACAGAGGATGTGACAATGACTAGAAAATGTAGTTACAAACAATAACATCAGTTCAAATGTCTCTGCAATACCTGGCAGCGAGGACTAAGACATTATAGTTTATCTCATCATATGCACATCAAACAGGCACATCAAACACACACAAAAAGATGCTAAACGGCATCTGACTAACCACAAGACTGGTTGAAGCTGGTTTCGAGATGACTTCCTACTTGGTGGTATTGGAGGTTGAGTCATATCAGGGTGTAGATCAGCTTTAATACTGCAGATAGATTATGGTTTCCATCGACGTAATGGTCTGCATCACTTCCAATCACCCATATATTTGTACTTAAAATATACAAAAAACAGAACCAATACTGCCTGGTGACTGAGGTTGGTGAGGGCTGAATGAAGGGAGAGAAATCAGGGTGGTGATGAAGTCCAGGTGGTGACTGAGGCTCCTGAGGGCTGAATGAAGGGAGAGTAATCAGGGTGGTGATGAAGTCCAGGTGGTGACTGAGGCTACTGAGGGCTGTATGAAGAGAGAGTAATCAGGGTGGTGATGAAGTCCAGTTGGTGACTGAGGCTACTGAGGGCTGTATGAAGAGAGAGTAATCAGGGTGGTGATGAAGTCCAGGTGGTGACTGAGGCTCCTGAGGGCTGAATGAAGGGAGAGAAATCAGGGTGGTGATGAAGTCCAGGTGGTGACTGAGGCTCCTGAGGGCTGCATGAAGAGAGCGGAATCAGGGTGGTGATGAAGTCCAGGTGTGCACAATGGGGAGCAGGTGTGCGTGATGATGGTTACCAGGTGTGCGCAGTGTGGGTTGTCAGGACAGGTGGTTAGTAGACCAGTGACGTTGAGCGCCGTAGGGAGGGAACAGGAGTAGGCGTGACACCCTCCCCTAATTGGAGTAAACTAATGGACAACAACACTTAAGCTTCTATTTCCAGCTTATACATACTGTATATATTTTACGGACACAGTATGTTTTACAGTAGTTATCTTTTGTTTGTTTTTAGTCCCATCCTTCAGCTCCACTCAACCCCTACCATCTATCTCTGAACACCAGCTAGTTTTGATTTCTATCTGTCATATATTTTTCAACTGTGCTGCGATGTTTCACATAAGGTTTGAAACTTTCTATTCTCATAGATTCTACAGTACATATTGTAAATTAAACATTTTTTGCTAAGAGTGTTATTGTATTATTAATGGATTGACCATGACTTTCTAAATCACCCAGCAGTGCTGTTTACAGAGTTAACTCCAGGTAAATGTTGCAATTCTTCAGCTATTGGACCTGTAACCAAAAACAAGCTACATATGGACAGTACCAAAATAAATGATCTAATGATTTGTTCTCTTCGCAGCCAAATCTGCAGAGCTGGGATGGTTGTATGGTTGTACCATATATATATATAACATTCTATTGGTTGCAAGAATTTTGTATAATAATAATTTAAATAAAATAACTTGAAGTTTTGAGTCCAGTGTCGTTTTGTGTATCCATGTGCCATGGAATCGAAAAGCTCTGACGAAGGCCGTGTGGCCGATACGTAAGCTTATTAAATATCGGTGATACTATCAAGAGCAGTGTGCGGTTTCCTTTTCCTTCATCTTGTTCAATTGATGCCATGCACCTGCAAATAAGATTGCTCAGATGTGCGAGTGCCTTTTTGTATATGGAATCGGTACATCAAAAATATCTTCCTAACTTTTCCATTTTTTGGTCCTTAAATGAAACTGGTATACTTTTTTATTTATCACAATTTTCTTTAACCAATTTTGGTCTTTAATGCCGACAGACAAGTTCCTTACTTTCTCCCCCTTCTACTTGCCTCTTCCATTTTGGTGGTAATGCTGCAATTATTTTTTTGTACTGTAGATTCGAGTAGAGCAGACATTTCCATATATTTTTGTAAGCTGCATGTGTCGCATAACTCCATCAGTCCTATTTATGATATCATTTAGAAAGATTATACAATTAAAAAAATGTATCTAAAAAAAAAAAGTAGTTTTTCATTAATTAGTATATTTGAGTTTAACCATAATATTTGGTGTACTATTTGTTCTGTCTTTTCTGGTGGATTAAACTGAAATTCCAAATCATTTTCTATGGTTTGTTTTAAAATTATCTATTTTTTGGAGATTATTTCATTTTCAAATAACCGAAAGTGAGATGTTGTAATCTGAATAAAGGGAAAAAGGCCATTCTTGGACATGGGGTGAGACATTCCTACTAATCTGCTGGCGAACCAGTTCGGATTTTAGTATAACTTTTGTATGACTGATGACTTTAGTGAGAGGTATAATGCTTTAATATTTAATAACTTCTTCCCTCCGAATTCATATTCATTATTTAAATAGGCCTGTTTAATTTTGTCTGGCTTGCCGTTCCAAATAAAATGCAATTTAACGTAACGTTTTAGGACCACTATTGTTTTCACTATATGTTTTACCTCTTGGTGATGTCATTCGGTAACATAATGTTAACTTTCACTGCTATGCGGATGACACACAGCTTTACATTTCGATGAAACATGATGAAGCCCCAAAATTGCCCTCCCTGGAAACCTATGTTTCAGACATAAGGAAGTGGATGGCTGAAAATGTTCTACTTTTAAACTCGGACAAAATAGAGATGCTAGTTCTAGGTCCCAAGAAACAAAGAGATCTTCTGTTGAATCCGACAATTCATCTTGATGGTTGTACAGTCGTCTCAAATATAACTGTGAAGGACCTCGGCGTTACTCTGGACCCTGTTCTCTCTTTTGACGAACATATTAAGACTGTTTCAAGGACAGCTTTTTTCCATCTACGTAACATTGCAAAAATCTGAAATTTTCTGTCCAAAAATTATGCAGAAAAACTCATCCATGCTTTTGTCACTTCTAGGTTAGACTACTGCAATGCTCTACTTTCCGGCTACCCGGATAAAGCACTAAATTAACTTCAGTTAGTGCTAAACATGGCTGCTAGAATCTTGACTAGAAACAAAAAAATGTATCATATTACTCCAATGCTAGCTTCTCTACACTGGCTTCCTGTTAAGGCAAGGGCTGATTTCAAGGTTTTACTGCTAACCTACAAAGCATTACATTGGCTTGCTCCTACCTATCTTTCAGATTTGGTCCTGCCGTACATACCTACACGTACACTACGGTCACAAGACGCATGCCTCCTTACTGTCCCTAGAATTTCTAAGCAAACAGCTGGAGGCAGGGATTTCTCCTATAGAGCTCCATTTTTATGGAATGGTCTGCCTACCCATGTGAGAGACGCAGACTCGGTCTCAACCTTTAAGTCTTTATTGAAGACTCATCTCTTCAGTAGGTCCTATGATTGAGTGTAGTCTGGCCCAGGAGTGTGAAGGTGAACGGAAAGGCGCTGGAGCAACGAACCGCTCTTGCTGTCTCTGCCTGGCCGGTTCCCCTCTCTCCACTGGGATTCTTTGCCTCTAACCCTATTACAGGGGCTGAGTCACTGGCTTACTGGTGTTCTTCCATGTCGTCCCTAGGAGGGGTGCGTCACTTGAGTGGGTTGAGTCACTGACGTGATCTTCCTGTCCGGGTTGGCGCCACCATTGGGTTGTGCCGTGGCGGAGATCTTTGTGGGCTATTATCGGCCTTGTCTCAGGATGGTAAGTTGGTGGTTGAAGATATCCCTCCAGTGGTGTGGGGGCTGTGCTTTGGCAAAGCGGGTGGGGTTATATCCTGCCTGTTGGGCCCTGTCCGGGGGTATCGTGTCTCGTGTCCACAGTGTCTCCCGACCCCTCCTGTCTCAGCCTCCAGTATTTATGCTGCAGTAGTTTATGTGTCGGGGAGCTAGGGTCAGTCTGTTATATCTGGAGTACTTCTCCTGTCTTATCCGGTGTCCTGTGTGAACTTAAGTATGCTCTCTCTAATTCTCTCTTTCTTTCTCTCTTTTCTGTCTTTCTTTCTCTCTTTCTCTCTCTCAGAGGACCTGAGCCCTTGGACCATGCCTCAGGACTACCTGGCCTGATGACTCCTTGCTGTCCCCAGTCCACCTGGCCGTGCTGCTGCTCCAGTTTCAACTGTTCTGCCTGCGGCTATGGAACCCTGACCTGTTCACCGGACGTGCTACCTGTCCCAGACCTGCTGTTTTCAACTCGCTAGAGACAGCAGGAGCGGTAGAGATACTCTGAATGATCGGCTATGAAAGCCAACTGACATTTACTCCTGAGGTGCTGACCTGTTGCACCCTCGACAACCACTGTGATTATTATTATTTGTCCCTGCTGGTCATCTATGAACATTTTAACATCTTGGCCATGTTCTGTTATAATCTCCACCCGACACAGCCTGAAGAGGACTGGCCACCCCTCATAGCCTGGTTCCTCTCTAGGTTTCTATCTAGGTTCTAGGCCTTTCTAGGGAGTTTTTCCTAGCCACTGTGCTTCTACAACTGCATTGCTTGCTGTTTGGGGGTTTTAGGCTGGGTTTCTGTACAGCACTTTGAGATATCAGCTGATGTAAGAAGGGCTTCATAAATACATTTGATTTGATTTTGATTTGAATGTCGCTAGGTGTAGTTAAGGCCATAAGCAAATATGTAAACTGGGATATGACTAAAGAGTTAATCAGGATGATTTTTCCACAAATAGACAGGTATTGTCCTTCCTGCGGTAGCAAAATCGTATCTATTTTTGCTAACTTTCTATTCAAATGTATTGTAATGAGATCCTTTCTTTCTTTCAGGATATGAATACCGAGTATGTCCCCTTCACCGTCAGACCATTTTACGTGTAAACTACACGGTAATGTAAAATTACGTAATATAGTAATATAGTAATATAGTAATATAGTAATATAGTAATATAGTAATATAGTAAACATATCTTAATTTGGTTGTAATCCAGAGAGGTTAGAACAAGTATCTAGATCATCTATGAGGCTGTGGAGGGATCCAAATTGTGGATTTTAAAGACATTTTTTATCATCAGCATACAATGCCACCTTTTTTTAAAGTCCTGGATAAACTAACCCCTTGATATTATTGTTGGATCTGATTTTAATAGCTAACATTTCAATGGCCATAATAAATAGATATGCCGATAGTGAACGACCTTGTTTAACTCCTCTTGACAGTTTAAAACTTTCTGAGAAGTAGCCATTATTTACTATTTTACACCAAGGGTTACTATACATCACTTTTAACCCATTTTATAAGAGATTCTCCAAAATTTAGATATTCCAGGCATTTATATATAAACTCCAGTCATACTTTATCAAAAGCCTTTTCAAAGTCAGCTTTGAATACCAGGCCTGGTTTCCCAGTTTTTTGACAATGTTCTATTGTTTCCAGTACTTGTATTATATTATCTCTAATGTATCATCCATGTATAAATCCTGTCTGATTATGATGAATAATAAAAGACAATAGCTTTTTAATTCTAAGCGCTATGCATTTTGATAGAATGTTTCCATTACAACACTGAAGTTTAAGGGGCCTCCATTTTTTGTGTTTAAAATAGACTGTATCTTTATATTTACACTTGGGTCCTGTTTCAGTAATAATGACATCAGACCTTATTGTTGAGTATCTGATAATCTACCATTTTTATAGGAGGGGTTAAAACATGCTAATAACGGTCCTCTGAGTACATAAACAAATGTTTGGTATACCTCAACTGGTATGCCATCCCGCCCCGGAGTTTTCCCGGAATTAAAGGCTTTAATTTAATCAAGAAATTCCTCCTATGTAATTTTGCCTTCACATGAGTCTGTTAATGTTACATTATTAATAGTGAAAAAATCCTAACAATTAACTTTGGTTAGTGGAGATAGAGGAGACTGAAATGAAAACCTATGCTTAAAGTACTTTGCTTCCTCTTTCAAAATATTGCTTGGTGAATCATGGTTGACTCATTTGTGACAAGTTTCAGTAAATTCTTTTTGGTAGCATTTCTATGTTGAAAATTGAATAAAAAAATATGCATTTTCCTCCATATTCCATCTAGTTTTATTTATTTTTTATAATATATTACCTTTGATCTTTCTTTAATATTTTCCTCCATTTCTTTTGGTCTTTCCTCTAACGTATTCTGAGCCTCCATGGTACAGTTATTCATTGCTTTTCATCTGTTCTGATAGAGCTTCCATTTCCTTTGTCAGTATGGACTCTTTTATACTCAATAGATTTTTTATAAAGATGAGTTTTGTATTGCATGGCCTCTAAAGGCACATTTAAAAGTGTCCCATACGATAAAGGGATCTGTACCTATGTTATGGAGGAGATAGTCAGTTATAAATGATTCTGCCCTGGATAAAAACAAGTTGTCATCCAACAGGCTTTGATTAAATTTCCAATATCCACGCCCACATGAAAATTCAATAATAGTAATCTATATGACAATTGGCCTGTCAGCTGTACAGTGGGTAGAGTAATAATCATTTTCTACTTGGACTGGTCTCCTGGCCTGTCAGCTGTACAGTGGGGAGAGTAATAATAGTTTTCTACTTGGACTGGTCTCCTGGCCTGTCAGCTGTACAGTGAGGAGAGTAATAATCGTTTTCTACTTAGACTGGTCTCCTGGCCTGTCAGCTGTACAGTGAGGAGAGTAATAATCGTTTTCTACTTGGACTGGTCTCCTGGCCTGTCAGCTGTACAGTGAAGAGAATAATAATCGTTTTCTACTTGGACTGGTCTCTTGGCCTGTCAGCTGTACACTGAGGAGAGTAATAATCGTTTTCTACTTGGACTGGTCTCTTGGCCTGTCAGCTGTACAGTGAGGAGAGTAATAATCGTTTTCTACTTGGACTGGTCTCCTGGCCTGTCAGCTGTACAGTGGGGAGAGTAATACTTGTTTCCTACTTGGACTGGTCTCCTGGCCTGTCAGCTGTACAGTGAGGAGAGTAATAATCGTTTTCTACTTGGACTGGTCTCCTGGCCTGTCAGCTGTACAGTGAGGAGAGTAATAATCGTTTTCTACTTGGACTGGTCTCCTGGCCTGTCAGCTGTACAGTGAGGAGAGTAATAATCGTTTTCTACTTGGACTGGTCTCCTGGCCTGTCAGCTGTACAGTGGGGAGAGTAATAATCGTTTTCTACTTGGACTGGTCTCCTGGCCTGTCAGCTGTACAGTGAGGAGAGTAATAACAGCAGGGATGGTTGTGTCCTGCCTTGCAGTGACAAGAGCAAAAGGGTGCTGACTGAAGCTGCTGTTGTGACATGGTGGGATGAATATCATTTCACATCACATCTAATTAAGGAAGAAGAAAATTGTTAGGATTCTTTCCTTACGTCCTTCTTTGTCAATCATTGATTCACTGGTGAAATTAGCATTATGACAATATCTTTAATTAAATCGTTCAAAAACCTTTATTAATGCAATTGCAGACAGAAGTTGACAAACAGGAACGTTGTTAAAGGAATTTTAATTCCTGTTTATCAACCAATTCAATTAAAACACTCTGCCCATAAATAAGAATTTGTAAGATAATTATCAGCATTAAATGGACAGAAACCAGTCTTAAAATCAATCAATCAATAGCGTTTATTCTCGAGAGTACTGAATCATAGTACAATTTACATCAGGTTATATAATAAAGATGATGTCATAGGTTTTAATGTCCATCCTCCTCTAGAATACAATGGCAATACAGTTCACAGACTCATTACGTTGTCTGCCACCTGTTAAACTATCTGCAACCAACCCAAGGTCTATCCCCTCCCTGGGTAGAGACAGAATGTCCTGTAAGGAACACAGCATTCCAGCCTGTCTGAAGATAACTCCATTCTTTCTAATAAGGAACACATTACATTCAGCATTATGATTATAATAAGTTTCATTCATACAGTAACATCTAAGTCAAATGTATACATATTTTAGTCATTAAACACAAAAATCCCATAACAAACATAGACGCATGTTTCTGAGTAAGTTCTGCCCCCACCAAAAGGTCTCCAGTGGTTTTATTAAACCCTAAGTCGCGCCCTGGTGATGTCACTGCCTATATCATCATCCTCTACTCCTGGGACCAAAACCATGCCTACAAAGCTGTATAAACAGGGCCTTTATTGTTAGCTAAACACTCAGCAGTAAATGTCCCCTTCCCCCAAAGTTGACCCATTGTGGAATGTTTACCTAGTCTTATCTCATTCACTCCCCTGTTCTGTCTAAGGGCCTCTTTATAATGAGGCAGAGAGAGAGAACTAAAATACAAATGAAAAACAATACTAAACTTCTACAATGACTATATCTATTGTTAATCAGTAGTCTAAAACCCTATAAATGTAAGGAGGGAGGGGTCTTTTAACCCCTCCCCTTATATTAATAAAACATAACCATAATGCATTTTTTCTAATACATCAAACATTTGGGTACAACCATTTTTATGACCCCTAGGTGAACCCGACAAAATACAGCTGGATTGTTGTGTTTGTTCTTCTGTCAGAACTTCCTGACCTTTAAAAAGAAATGGCAGCTTCTTCTCCATCCTACTCTGATTGAGAAAACTGTAATTTTCATAGTCATGCCACACTTTGTGTCGTAGTCTTGGTGGTTCCATACCTCTTCCATTTAAGAATGATGGAGGCCACTGTGTTCTTGGGGTCCTTCAATGCTGCAGAAATTTTTTGGTACCCTTTCTCAGATCTGTGCCTCAACACAATCCTGTCTCGGAGCTCTACGGACAATTCCTTCGACCTCATGGCTTGGTTTTTGCTCTGACATGCACTGTCGACCGGTGTGTGTGCCTTTTCAAATCATGTCCAATCAATTGAATTTACCACAGGCGGACTTCAATCAAGTTGTAGAAACAGGATACAACGGAAACAGGATGCACCTGAGCTCAATTTCAGTTGTTTATTTTTAGAACATATGCAAAAACTATATTTACATATGTTTTTGCCTTGTCATCATGGGGTATTGTGTGTAGATCGATGAAGGAAAAAATGGCGGCAGAGAAGTCAGACGCGGTAGAGCAATCACTGTGTATCCAACGGCGCAGTTTATTTACAAAAACCCACCGGAAAACAAAACAATAAAATAAAGGGGTACATAACCCAACGCACACCAGTACAGACGTGCACAAGCACTTACAATAAACAATCACCGACGAGGACATGAGGGGGAACAGAGGGTTAAATACACAACATGTAATTGATGGGATTGGAACCAGGTGTGAAGGAAGACAAAACCAAAGGAAAATGAAAAGAGGATTAGCGATGGCTAGAAGGTCGGTGACTTCGACCGCCGAACGCCGCCCGAACAAGGAGAGGGACCAACTTCGGTGGAAGTCGTGACAATAAGGCTGTAATGTAATAAAATGTGGAAAAGGACAAGAAGGAGTCTGAATACTTCCCGAATGCGGTGTAAGCTCCCCGCCAACTCAGCCTGTCTTTTCAAACTTCCTGTTAGTTAGCAATGAGAGAAAAGGTCATTTTGAGCATTTCTATCCACAACCAATATTATGGGTGATATTTTAGTTACTCAAAAGGATATTTTACATGTGAATCAGAATGACTGTTTGGGGCCTTTAAACTGAAACTGACAACATCTGGGAAGTTCCCCTTTCTCCACTAGGATTCTCTGCCTCTAACCCTATTACAGGGGCTGAGTCACTGGCCTACTGGTGCTCTTCCATGCCGTCCCTAGGAAGGGTGCGTCACTTGAGTGGGTTGAGTCACTCACATGATCTTCTTGTCTGGGTTGGCGCCCCCCCTTGGGTTGTGCCGTGGCTGAGATCTTTGTTTGCTATAATCGGCCTTGTCTAAGGATGGTAAGTTGGTGGTTGAAGAAATCCCTCTAGAGGTGTGAGGGCTGTGCTTTGGCAAAGTGTGTGGGGTTATATCCTGCCTGTTTGGCCCTGTCCGGGGGTATCGTCGGACGAGGCCACAGTGTCTCCGGACCCCTCCGGTCTCAGCCTCCAGTGTTTATACTGCAGTAGTTTATGTGTCGGGGGGCTAGGGTCAGTCTGTTATATCTGGAGTATTTCTCCTGTCTTATCCGGTGTCCTGTGTGAAATTAAGTATGCTCTCTTTAATTCTGTATCCTTTTCTCTTTCTCTCTCTCTCTCTCTCTCTCTCTTTCTTTCTTTCTTTCTTTCTTTCTCTCTCTCGGAGGACCTGAGCCCTTGGACCATGCCTCAGGACTATCTGGCCTGATGACTCCTTGCTGTCCCCAGTCCACCTGGCCCTGCTGCTACTCCAGTTTCAACTGTTCTGCCTGCGGCTATGGAACCCTGACCTGTTCACCGGACGTGCTACCTGTCCCAGACCTGCTGTTATCAACTCTCTAGAGACAGCAGGAGCGGTAGATATACTCTGAATGATTGGCTATGAAAAGCCAAATGACATTTACTCCTGAGGTGCTGACCAGTTGCACCCTCAACAAACACTGTGATTATTATTATTTGACCATGCTGGTAATCTATGAATATTTTCCTAGCCACCGTGCTTCTACACCTGCATTGCTTGCTGTTTGGGGTTTTAGGCTGGGTTTCTGTACAGTACTTTGTGACATCAGCTGATGTAAGAAGGGCTTTATAAATAAAATTGATTGATTTATGACAGCTATACCCACTTGGTTTCTCAAATGACTGCCTCGCCTGGTTCACCAACTACTTCTCTGATAGAGTTCAGTATGTCAAATCTGAGGGCCTGTTGTCCGGACCTCTGGCAGTCTCTATGGGGGTGCCACAGGGTTCAATTCTCGGAACGACTCTTTTCTCTGTATACATCAATGATGTCGCTCTTGCTGCTGGTGATTCTCTGATCCACGTCTACGCAGACGACACCATTCTGTATACTTCTGGCCTTTCTTTGGACACTGTGTTAACCTCTCTTGGGCACGTGAGACGGTAGCGTCCCACCTCTTCAACAGCCAGTGAAACTGCTGGGCGCCAAATTCAAATACAGAAATACTCATGATAAAAATTCAGAAAACAAAACATATTTTACATAGGTTTAAAGATGAACTTCTTGTGAATCCAACCACGGTGTCAGATTTAAAAAATCTTACGGCGAAAGCATACCTTACATTATTTGAGAACATAGCCTACTAGACAAATCATTACAAACAGTAGCCAGCCAGATAGAACAGTTACACAATTTAGAAATAGAGATAAAATTAATCCCTTACCTTTGATGATCTTCATATGGTTGCACTCAGCAGACATTCATTTACTCAATAAATGTTCCTTTTGTTCGATAATGTCTCTTTATACCCAAAAACCTCCGTTTTGTTTGTGCGTTTCCTTCAGTAATCCACAGGCTCAAACGCAGTCAAAACAGGAAGACAAAAAAATCCAAATTGTATCCGTAAAGTTCATAGAAACATGACAAACGATGTTCATATTCAAACCTCAGGTTGTTTTTAGCCTAAATAATCGATAATATTTCAACCGGACAATAACGTCGTCAATTTAAAAGGTAAACAAGAAACACACTCTCTCGGTCGAGCGCAAGAAAAAGCTCTGTGACACGGCAGGGTCCACTCATTCAGACTGCTCTTACTTCTTCATTTTTCAGAATACAAGCCTGAAACAATTTCTGAAGACTGTTGACATCTAGTGGAAGGCATAGAAACTGCAATTTGAGTCCTAAGTCAATGGATACTGTAATGGCATTGAATAGAAAACTACAAAACCCCAAAAAAAACGACTTCCTGAATGGATTTTTCTCAGGTTTTCGCCTGCCAAATCAGTTCTGTTATACTCACAGACACTATTTTAACAGTTTTGGAAACTTTAGAGTGTTTTCTATCCAAATCTACTAGTTATATGCATATCATATCTTCTGGGCCCGAGAAGCAGGAAGTTAATTTGGGCATGCATTTCATCCAACATTCAGAATGCTGCCCCCTACCCTAGAGAAGTTAACTAACCTCCAGACGAGCTTCAATGCCATACAACTCCCCTTCCGTGGCCTCCAACTGCTCTTAAATGCAAGTTAAACTAAATGCATGCTCTTCAACCGGTCGCTGCCCGCACCTGCCCGCCCGTCCAGCATCACTACTCTACTCTGACCTAGAATATGTGGACAACTACAAATACCTTGGTGTCTGGTTAGACTGTGAACTCTCCTTACAGACCCACATTAAGCATCTCCAATCCAAAATGACATCTAGAATCGGCTTCCTATTTCGCAACAAAGCATCCTTCACTCATGCCGCCAAACATGCCCTCGTAAAACTGACTATCCTACCGATTCTTGACTTCGGCGATGTCATTTACAAAATAGCCTCCAACACTCTACTCAACAAATTGGATGCAGTCTATCACAGTGCCGTCCGTTTTGTCACCAAAACCCCATATACTACCCACCACTGCAACCTGTATGCTCTCGTCGGCTGGCCCTCACTTCATACTCGTCGCAAAACCCACTGGCTCCAGGTAATCTACACGTCTTTGCTAGGTAAAGCCCCGCCTTATCTCAGTTCACTGGTCACCATAGTAGCACCCACCCGCAGCACGCGCTCCAGCAGGTATATTTCACTGGTCACCCCCAAAGTCAATTCCTCCTTTGTCCGCATTTCCTTCCAATTCTCTGCTGCCAATGACTGGAACGAACTGCAAAAATTGCTGAAGCTGGAGACTCTTATCTCCCTCACTAACTTCAAGCACCAGCTGTCAGAGCAGCTGTACATAGCCCATCCAACTACCTCATCCCCATACTGTATTTATTTATTTTGCTCCTTTGCACACCAGTATCTCTACTTGCACACTCATCTTCTGCACATCTATCACTCCAGTGTTTAATTGCTATATCGTAATTACCTCGCCACTATGACCTATTTATTGCCTTACCTCCCTTATCTTACCTCATTTGCACACACTGTATATATACTTTTTCCCCATACTGTATTATTGACTGTATGTTTGTTTATTCCATGTGTAACTCTGTGTTGCTGTATGTGTCGAACTGCTTGGCTTTATCTTGGCCAGGTTGCATGTGTAAATGAGAACTTGTTCTCAACTGTCCTACCTGGTTAATTAAAGGTGAAATCATTTGTTTATAAATAAATAAACCGCTGGGACCAACGCCAAGAGGAATGGAACGTCTCGTGATGAAGACCTGCTGCGCTTCTCTTTTGAGTAAAATGTTTTTTCTTTGCTTTTTTAAAACTGTAGTTTCTGTAGTCGCTGCCCAGCTCCCCAAAGCATCTGAAAATCTCTCCCTTCAATAACGTTTTTTAAAGGCTATGTAACAAAAATATATAGACTTGCAATGTTTTTTTTTTAACAATAAGGCTTAAATGAACGTGTAAAGCTTTCAGTTTAGGCTGTCCATATTTAATTGTTTTACATTTATGCTACATATAGCCTACCTAGCATGTTGTTTTTGAGGCATTTTATTATGTGTTCACAAAAACAAATCAACCTTTGAAATACTGTTATTCCTCAACCTCGTACATCTAAAACTGTCAATCATCATCATCAACATCATGTAATGAATCGCTGGAGCAACGCCTGGCGTGACAGGAAAGTACCACGGTTTCCTGCGGTTGGGTCGGTAGGCAACTATTGGGTGATCAGTAGGGTATTCTAGTAGACGTTACTATAAAGACAGACGTTGGAGCTCTCGACCAGTCAACGGTGTTACCATCAGAAAGGTGTAATCAATTGGATATAAGGATTATTATAAAGTAGTTGTGACGGTGAACGAACTGAAAATGGGGAGAAAGAGGACAAGGCATATCATAATTCTCAGAGGACTCCCCGGATTAGGGAAGTCAACTCGGGCAAGGTAAACTTTTTTTTATATCGCACGAGGATAAAAAAAAGTCGTTTAGCTTGATGATAATAAATACATTGCTGAAATAAACAATTAGATTTACCGTTATCAAAATAAATAGTTTTAAATATGTACTGTGAATTGTTCTCCATCCTATCCTTGATTAGCATATTTTTGTAGGATTTGGTCAAATGTAAAACTTGTACAGGATATGTTGGTTCATTTATAGCACAGACTACATTGATATAGGTTCTGTAAATTATTTTTAAATATAGGATAGGATAGGATGAACTGTCCCTGAGGGGAAAATTGTCTTAGACACCAGTATTGATGTAGCCTATTGATCAGCTTTACATGTATTTGTAAAAAAAAAAATATATAAATAATTAATCTAGCTACTCCTGAGGTGCTGACCTGTTGCACCCTCAACAACCACTGTGATTATTATTATTTGATCCTGCTGGTCATCTATGAACATTTGAACATCTTGGCCATGTTCTGTTATAATCTCCACCCGGCACAGCCAGAAGAGGACTGGCCACCCCTCATAGCCTGGTTCCTCTCTAGGTTTCTTCCTAGGTTCTGGCCTTTCTAGGGAGTTTTTCCACGCCACTGTGCTTCTACACCTGCATTGCTTGCTGTTTGGGGTTTTAGGCTGGGTTACAGTACAGCACTTCGAGATATCAGCTGATGTAAGAAGGGCTTTATAAATACATTTGATTTGATTTGATGATTGAAAATACCTCTGTTTTCAAAGATGTGGCCCACAATGCAATACTCCTTAGAATTTTAAGGAGAAACCAACTCCTTGGCCTACATTAGAACACCACCACAGAAGCATCACGATTGGCGCCTTCCCAATTAAGTAGCCTAGTTGTGTTGTTTGGCTACTTGAAAGGAACTAGGACCTATCAATTGCAGCCCACCTCTTCCAATGCATTGTGGAAACGTGTTCATCGAATTCTACTATACATATACAGATGAAGAGCCGAAATTACTATAACATCCTGCAATTAAACCCTGGGCTACTATAAAACCTTCTATTGTGGCATAGAGAGAACGCTTCATGCGCAATTGCGGTGTTTTTGTGTTACTGGTTAATTTCGATAGCATATTCCCATATCTGATTATCAACTGTTGTCAAAGCCGAAATGAGTATGACATCTTGGCATTTAAAGTATACAACATTTTCGAAATGTCACATAGCCTATTGTAAAACGTTTTTTTTTTAGGATACTCAAATGGCCAACTATTTAGGACGCAAGTATGGATATTCGGACATGGCTACGAGGGTTAAATATTTGGTATTTTACAAATCCTGAGAAGAAATCACTTTTCTCCCGCGTAACCCGGTGTTTCCCGACAAAACATTACGCGCCACAGAAAAAAATACATAAAAGCACATAGATGTGGCTATGCTCTCTTGCGTAAATAAATGAAACAAGCTTCGCTAGGCTAATCTTTTTGAGTATAAACTGTATTATTGTACTGTATTGTATTATACTGTATTATAAGGACTGGAATTATGCACCTCGTTCAAACTATGATAAAGCAGGGAGAGAACACGCGATTCTGTTGCAGCACATGCGGCCTACAAAGTTACAAGTATAGGCTACCGAGTATATATATATAGAAATAATATTTCCCCTGTTATTAGGCTACATCCTCTTTCTCTCTCTATATTGCCTCATTCCTTCCTTGCTTTCAACAGTTAAATGAAATAAGGTTTGTTGTCCATATCTTCATCATTCTGATGACATGCTTGAATAATATAGGACTATAATTCGATGGAGAAGGCTTTCACTTCTCTATAAATTAGATGCGCATTCACGAAGATTAAATGGTTATGGGTCTGAATAAATAACTGCTATAGCCTACCGCAATCGCGCGTTCACTCTTCTTTCAAACTACCTGTGAGTTCTATTGGCTGCTGTATTTAACATTCAGCAAACAAGAGCTTAGTATTTTTTGGTATTTTGATATTTATTAGGATCCCCATTAGCTGTTGCAAAAGCAGCAGCTAATATTCCTTGGCCCAACCAAAACATGAAACATGACATAGGGCAGAATATTACTAGACAAGA
The DNA here is from genome assembly GCF_045679555.1 of Salvelinus alpinus. Taxonomy (NCBI): domain Eukaryota; kingdom Metazoa; phylum Chordata; class Actinopteri; order Salmoniformes; family Salmonidae; genus Salvelinus; species Salvelinus alpinus. The sequence goes on from NC_092109.1 coordinate 39,000,388, forward strand.
ACAGCTCAAGGACAGAACTACATACATTTAAAAACGGCACATGTAGCCTTCATATCAATACATACACAGAAACTATCTAGGTCAAATAGGGGAGAGGCATTGTGAGGTGTTGCTTTATCTGTTTGTTTTTTTAAACCAGGTTTGCTGTTCATTGGAGCACTATGAGATGGAACCAGGTTCGTTGCAATAGCGGCTCTATATAATACTGTACACTTTCTTGAATTTGTTCTGGATTTGGGGACTGTGAAAAGACCCCTGGTGGCATGTCTGGTGGGGTAAGTGTGTGTGTCAGAGCTGTGTGTAAATTGACTATGCAAACAATTTGGGATTTTCAACACATTCATGTTTATTATAAAAAGAAGAAGTGATGCAGTCAGTCTCTCCTCAACTCTTAGCCAAGAGAGACTGACATGCATAGTATTTATATCAGCCCTCTGAATACAATGAAGCTTGCGTCCCTCTTCAAATAGTCTATTGGTATAAGAAATGCGTCCAAAAAATAATGTCCAGCAAACTATTCTAGTCTAGCTTTTCCTAAATTGGGCTCCAAGAGCTAAGGAGACTTTTTTAAGGAGAGAGGCCAGGAGAGAAGGAGAGAGGCCAGCAGAGAAGGAGAGAGGCCAGGAGAGAAGGAGAGAGGCCAGGAGAGAAGGAGAGAGGCCAGCAGAGAAGGAGAGAGGCCAGCAGAGAAGGAGAGAGGCCAGCAGAGAAGGAGAGGCCAGCAGAGAAGGAGAGAGGCCAGCAGAGAAGGAGAGAGGCCAGGAGAGGCACAGGTGCGTGCGTATTGCGCAAAAGACAGGCTATGTTAGAAGCTTATTATATAGATAACCCATAATTCATTAGCTAAATATAAGACTAATACTGCATTGAATGTATTACCTGAAAGGTAGGCCATAGGACATCTATGTATATGGCTATAGGCCATCTATGTATATGGCTATAGGACATCTATATATATATGGCTATAGGACATCTATATATATGGCTATAGGACATCTATATATATGGCTATAGGCCATCTATGTATATGTCTATAGGACATCTATATATATGGCTATAGGCCATCTATATATATGGCTATAGGACATCTATATATATGGCTATAGGCCATCTATGTATATGGCTATAGGACATCTATATATATGGCTATAGGCCATCTATGTATATGTCTATATATCAATCTAGAACAGGGTGATCTATTTTGGATGCAATTTGAATGGAGTTGATGGAGAGAGAGAGAAAGACTGTGAGAGTGCTGACATACTGATTTAAAGCAACAATATTCAAGTAAAAGGCTGTTTTAAAACTCTGTAGCTGCAATAAAAAACAAACATCTTTACAGTAAAAAAAAAAATCAGTGACCCCTGAAAACCAGATGGAGATGGGTAAATTAGATGCACATTTGGTCTTTATATTACTGTAGCATAGACTATGCTACAGGAAATGCAGGCCTTCCTGTCGCAAGAAAAAAAGTTACCATGATGAGATGCTAGGTCTGTGAAGTCTGCGCTCCATACTGAGATGGGCTGTCTGTCGCCACCCTGAGAGGGACTGTCTGCGCTCCATACTGAGATGGGCTGTCTGTCGCCACCCTGAGAGGGACTGTCTGCGCTCCATACTGAGATGGGCTGTCTGTCGCCACCCTGAGAGGGACTGTCTGCGCTCCATACTGAGATGGGCTGTCTGTCGCCACCCTGAGAGGGACTGTCTGCGCTCCATACTGAGATGGGCTGTCTGTCGACACCCTGAGAGGGACTGTCTGCGCTCCATACTGAGATGGGCTGTCTGTCGACACCCTGAGAGGGACTGTCTGCGCTCCATACTGAGAGGGACTGTCTGCGCTCCATACTGAGATGGGCTGTCTGTCGCCACCCTGAGCGTTGATGAGTCATCATGCAGACCACATTTAAACATTCCATATCATTTAACAGTTCCATTTCATGCCGTGCTGTTCATAATAATCATTTATTATAATTTACTGGTTTCTCGCCGTTACTTATCTCTGGAAACACCATTCAACCCTAGATTATATAGATATCCTGTGCAGCCCAATTCTGAGCTTTTGCCCTATTATTGGCCAAATATCTGATGTAATTGGTCAAAAGACCATAAGATCAGAATTGTAAAAACAGCCATAAGGCTCTGTTAAAAAGACTAATAAATAAAATGACACAAAAGGTGAAAAAACAGTCGATGTGCCCTTGAGCAAGGCACTTAACCCTACTTGCTCCGGTAAGTCGCTCTGGATAAGAGCGATGTTATGTAATGAAGGTTATGGATGACTGTGAGAGGCAGCATTCCTCCCCGCAGACAGTGTTTTTAACCGAACGTTATCAGACAAGTGCATAAGATGACTTCAAGCCCCTCCCATGTACTTCTCTCTGATTATCAGGTCCTCCCTTCAGGCTGACGCTCTAGATAACATAAACAGCCTCACCAGCTCTGCTAGGGCAAGTCAAATGGTCAGAGTGAGGCAGTGGCGGTCGGTGACGTTTATGACGAGGGAGGACTTTTTTGTTTTTCATGAGCATTGGCCTTATTTCTATTACAGCATATTGGATGACTGTCATTCATATTCCATTCACCCAGGTAAATGTAATATCAACAGGTTTAGGCTACTACATGATACTCTAAATTTCCCTATAGCCACCTATCAATCAAAGTCTACAGCATGGGTCCACACAGGTGGAGAGAACATTTTGAGGTGACAAGACAGTGACACATGGACAGACAGTGACACATTCAATACCGCCTTGCACACTCTTGCCTGCATCTAGCTGATCTAGGGTGTAATCATTGGTCCAACAGTTGCAAACGAGAGTTTCTATTGAACAAACGCAGGCATGTTTATCCCCGTTTCGTTGAAGAAACGTCTTTTTCAACAGAATCGGCGGAATGAATACACCACTGATCACGGGTAAACACAGTTTACTTTTGTAGCAGCCACGTTGTATTTCTTCTCGTACCTATGCGCTCTCCTCCTCTCACCTTTTCCCTTCATTTGTGGACTTCAATTCACAACACATCAGCTGTATGTGACCCAAGTGAAAAAACCTTTAAAAGCAAAACCATATCATAACCACTGCACACGGCCTGCATCATTGTCACCATATTAGCTAATGATGGCAGGCCCAACTGCCTGTAAACACAGTCCAGTTCAAAGTGAATGATGGCAGGCCCAACTGCCTGTAAACACAGTCCAGTTCAAAGTGAATGATGGCAGGCCCAACTGCCTGTAAACACAGTCCAGTTCAAAGTGAATGATGACAGACCTGTTATGGCAAATGGCTTATTTGCATAAAGGCCTACTGTAGCTCTGATTGGCTATGGTGCACCGGTCTGCATAGACTCTGGTCCTGGATGAGATAGTTGTTTTTATTGGGTTTTATTTACTGCAGTGTCTATTAATTGTCCAAATGCATGGCCGCTTTCCCACTCTATATTGCTATAGAATTTTCAGAAATGCCTTTACTCTATGTAAGTCCCAAACATACTAAGAATTTATGAAAACAAGTGCTTGCTTGTCAAAATTAAAATATATATATTCTTCCTAGGGTTGTATATGAACAGATTTGAATACGATTTAATGTTGCTAAAACGCTGTCAGTTCCACATGAAGAAAACTGGTCCCTGGGGGGACTGTACAGGAGGCCTCATTTAATAATCCTGCCTAGGCACAAATCTGTGCGTAAACCATGCGTGGGTTCATTTCTACGCAACCTGTGAGATTTATCAATATGAACGTTTGCTTGAGACTGTGTGTAAATTTACGCACAGCCTTGAGGCGTCACTACAGACCTGGGTTCGATCCCAGACTGGGTCACAGCTGGCCATGACTGGGAGACCCATGTGGCGGCACACAATTGGCCCAGCGTCGTCCGCGCTCTTTCCATGTCCCATCGCGCTCTAGCGATTCCTGTTGCAGGCCGGCAGCATGAACACTGACACGGTCGCCAGGTGTACCGTGTTTCCTCCGACACATTGGCTTCTGGGTTAAGCGGGCATTGTGTCAAGAAGCAGTGCAGCTTGTCTGGGTTGTGTTTCAGAGGACACTGTGCCTTAGACCACTGGAGGCCCATAGGCTTATATATTGGTTATGCATAATAAGCTTCTAATATACAGCCTCTGTCTCTTGCGCATTACACACGCACCTGTGCTCCGCTGGCCTCTCTCCTTCTCTCCTGGCCTCTCTCCTTCTCTCCTGGCCTCTCTCCTTCTCTCCTGGCCTCTCTCCTTCTCCGCTGGCCTCTCTCTCCTGGCCTCTCTCCTTCTCTCCTGGCCTCTCTCCTTCTCTCCTGGCCTCTCTCCTTCTCTCCTGGCCTCTCTCCTTCTCCGCTGGCCTCTCTCCTTCTCTCCTGGCCTCTCTCCTTCTCTCCTGGCCTCTCACCTTCTCTCCTGGCCTCTCTCCTTCTCTCCTGGCCTCTCTCCTTCTCTCCTGGCCTCTCTCCTTCTCCGCTGGCCTCTCTCCTTCTCTCCTGGCCTCTCTCCTTCTCTCCTGGCCTCTCTCCTTCTCCGCTGGCCTCTCTCCTTCTCTCCTGGCCTCTCTCCTTCTCTCCTGGCCTCTCTCCTTCTCTGCTGGCCTCTCTCCTTCTCTCCTGGCCTCTCTCCTTCTCTCCTGGCCTCTCTCCTTCTCTCCTGGCCTCTCACCTTCTCTGCTGGCCTCTCTCCTTCTCTGCTGGCCTCTCTCCTTCTCTCCTGGCCTCTCTCCTTCTCTCCTGGCCTCTCTCCTTCTCTGCTGGCCTCTCTCCTTCTCTCCTGGCCTCTCTCCTGGCCTCTCTCCTTCTCTCCTGGCCTCTCTCCTGGCCTCTCTCCTTCTCTCCTGGCCTCTCTCCTTCTCTCCTGGCCTCTCTCCTTCTCTGCTGGCATCTCTCCTTCTCTCCTGGCCTCTCTCCTTCTCTCCTGGCCTCTCTCCTTCTCTCCTGGCCTCTCTCCTTCTCTGCTGGCCTCTCTCCTTCTCTCCAGGCGATAGCTGTTATTTATGTTCTCTCCCTGCTTTATCATGGTTTGAACGATGTGTGTAATTCCAGTCTATATACAGCATTATAAACTGGGTGGTTCAAGCCCTGAATGCTGATTGGCTGACAGCCGTGGTATATATATATTTTTATTGAACCTTTATTTAACTAGGCAAGTCAGTTAAGAACAAATTCTTATTTACAATGACGGCCTACCCCGGCCAAACCTGGACGATGCTGGACCAATTGTGCGCCGCCCTATGGGACTCTCAATCACGGCCTGATGTGATACAGCCTGGATATCAGACTGTATACCACGGGTATGACAAAACATTTACTTTTAGTGATCTAATTATGTTGGTAACCAGTTTATAATAGCAATAATGCACCTTGGAGGTTTGTGGTATATGGCCAATATACCACGGTTAAGGGCTGTGTCCAGGCACTCAGCGTTGCGTCTTGACTAAGAACAGCCCTTGGCAGTGGTATATTGGCCATATACCACATCCCCTCGTGCCTTATTGCTTAAATACAGTATAATACAATACGGTACAGTAATATAGTTCACAGTCAAAAAGATTAGCATACTGGAGCTAGTTTCATTTATTTACCCAGGGGAGCATTTTGCTAGCTACATCTATGGGCTTTTCTGTTTTTCTGTCATGCGTAATGTGCAGTAGCCTATATCATGTATGTAGCCTGTTGGATAATGTATTTAATGTAGGGCTCATTATATGTATTTAATGTAGGGCTCATAAAATGTATTTAATGTAGGGCTCATTATATGTGTTTAATGTAGGGCTCATTAAATGTATTTAATGTAGGGCTCATTAAATGTATTTAATATATGGCTCATTAAATGTATTTAATGTAGGGCTCATTATATGTGTTTAATATAGGGCTCATTATATGTGTTTAATGTAGGGCTAATAAAATGTATTTAATGTAGGGCTCATTAAATGTATTTAATATATGGCTCATTATATGTATTTAATGTAGGGCTCATTATATGTATTTAATATAGGGCTCATTATATGTGTTTAATGTAGGGCTCAATAAATGTATTTAATATAGGGCTCATTATATGTGTTTAATGTAGGGCTCAATAAATGTATTTAATATATGGCTCATTATATGTATTTAATGTAGGGCTCATTATATGTGTTTAATGTAGGGCTAATAAAATGTATTTAATGTAGGGCTCATTAAATGTATTTAATATATGGCTCATTATATGTATTTAATGTAGGGCTCATTATATGCATTTAATATAGGGCTCATTATATGTGTTTAATGTAGGGCTCAATAAATGTATTTAATATATGGCTCATTATATGCATTTAATGTAGGGCTCATTATATGCATTTAATGTAGGCTCATCAGAGTCAGGTAGCATCAGGTTTGAATTTTCAGACAAATCTCTAATCAAATCCAGAAATATACAGTAGGCCGATTTACACGCTTTATAATGCTTTTGAATGACACTTCCAGTTTTGGCGGGAAAACCGGGTTACCGGGTGAAAAGTGAATTATTCTCGGTATGGAACATTTGTAAAATACCCCGGGAAAATATTCAACCCTAATTACAATCCATATAGACATTCAAACTGTTAAGAACAAAAACCTAACCTTTCTATTGGCAAGGTGTTTCTAGTCACTAGACTCTTCCATCCCTGGGGAAGTGTTATGGCTTTCCTTCAGAAGAGGTATTGTAGTTCAGTTAACAACAGAAGAGTAGGTTTAGACTCAGTTCTCCTGACCCTCTAGCTCAGTGTTTCCCAAACTCGGTCCTCAGGACCCCAATGGGTACACGTTCTGTTTTTTCCCCCTAACACTACACAGCTGATTCAAATGATCAACGCTTCATGATTAGTGGATTATTTAAATCAATCCCCCCCCAAAAAAACGTGCATCCATTTGGGGTCCCCAGGACAGAGTTAGGAGACGTTGCTGTAGACAGAGCTGGGTCTTATCAACCCTGTGCCCCTGGAAGAGAAGGGTAGCTATACCCCCCCCCCCACACACACACTTCTCTATACAAGCTGTGTATGTGTTCTGTTTGAGTAGATGTTGAGTGTGAGTGTGTGTGTCTACAGTAAAATCTTGGAGGAGTATGGGTCTGGAGAAGCCTTCAGCACAGACGACTACTTCAGGGTGAATGGGAAGATGGTTGGGTTCCACAAGAAATACCTGCAAGAAGCTCATGAATGGAACCGTAACAGAGGTAGTTATAGGGTTGATTGGTTAATATGTTTATCGATTCATTTATTAATTCATTTATTGATCTATTAATTTATCCACCAATTTCTCACATTGTGATTTTTCATCAGAAATGTCAAATATTAATGTCCTCAGATTAGTTTTATTCATAAATGTTAGATGTGTATTACAATTGGTTTGGTTCCAAACACTATGTATCTATTGTATAGTTGGAATTGAATGTTCGTTTGCTGTATATTTAACATACACTCTTAGAAAAAAGGCTTCCAAAAGTTTTTTTTAAGGTTCTACGAAGAACTGTTCTGATCAGAAGAACACTTTTTGGAAGATAATGGTTCTTAGTAAGGCAAAGGGTTCTACCTAGAACCTTTAACATCATAAGAACTGTTTTTGAAAGAAAGGTTTCTTTAATGATTCTTTGGAAGGCAAGAAGGGTTCTACATACAACCATATATAATATTTCCCAGCATGCTCTATTGAAGGGAGATTTTCACAATTGTTTGTTTAACTGTAATAGCTGTGTTTTTGCATGTACATTGATTGGTTGATTAATTTTATGCTACACAGAAATGTAAATAACATACAGTTTCATAGAGGGTTCTATGTAGAACCATATACTGTACAAGGGATTCTTTGAAGAACCCTACATAGAGAGTTCTAGATAGAACCCTCTGCAGAGGGTTCTACCCTCTACGGGGACAAACCAAAGGACCCTGTATGGTTCTAGTTAGCACCTTTTTTTCTTAGTGAATAAATTCAACTCATCATAAATCTAGCCTTATTCTATAGTGATTGTTTGTCCCTGAAATGTCGCCATCTAGTGGTAGGTTTCAAACTAATACATGTCTGTCATTTAAAAACAAACTTATATTTAACCTTTCTTTAACTAGACAAGTCTTTTAAAACCCCCATGCCATGACTAGATGAGGGGAAAAACACGCCAATCTCTTTCATAAGTTATTAACACAAAAAAATCTAATTTACTATCATTTTTGAAAATGGATATATAGCGTTTTGGAATTAAACTCTTCATGTTTTATTAATGGTATGATTGAACAATTGATTGGTTGATTGTTTAATTAGTGAATTTGATCATTAATTGTGTGATGGATTAATTGATTGGTTGATTGATTAATTCGTGAATTTGACCATTCATTGTGTGATGGATTAATTGATTGGTTGATTGATTCATTTGTGGATTTGATCATTAATTGTGTGATGGATTAATTGATTGGTTGATTGATTAATTAGTGAATTTGACCATTAATTGTGTGATGGATTAATTGATTGGTTGATCTATTATTAAGGCTGATTCAAGGGTTATGTTAATGAATTGCTCCTTGCAGTTCTTCAAGCCATCAGAGGAAAAGTCCATCCGATCGTGATTGACAACACCAATATGTATAAATGGGAGATGTGGCCTTATGTCCGAATGGTAAGGACTACTTCTAGCCTGTGTGTGTGTATGTGTGTGAATGTATGTGTGTGTGTGTGTGGACGTGTTGTTATGACAATACTGTGTTTGTCTCTTTCAGGCGTTTCGCCGTGGCTACTGGATCGAGTTTGAGGACCTCCCTGTCATTCCGTTAGAGATTCTCAACAGGTATTGATGAGAAGAGATACCAAAGCACAGTTGTGCTTGTATCATCTGACATGTACAGATGCCACACACACACACACACACACACACACACACACACACACACACACACACACACACACACACACACACACACACACACACACACACACACACACACACACACACAAATGACACACACATATGCATAGTGGTTGACAAGTTGTATGCCTTCCTCTCAGTTGGTGTCCTCAGATCCCCATGGAGGTGTTAGAGAGGATGAACGAAGGTTATGAGCCCGTAAAGAAAATATGGGATGTCATCTATGACTACAAGTCCAGAGGGTGGTGGATGCCAAGCCCAGAGAGACTGCAGAACCACTGGTGATCTGGAGACCAATACAATGTTGTTGTGTTGTGTGTGTGTGTGTGTGTGTGTGTGTGTGTGTGTGTGTGTGTGTGTGTGTGTGTGTGTGTGTGTGTGTGTGTGTGTGTGTGTGTGTGTGTGTGTGTGTGTGTGTGTGTGGTGACTATACCTGTGATGAGATGATACAACTCAGGAGACCACGAGGGGTCTGACCTCACACCCTAGTTCCCTTATAGTACCCTGGTACTTTGGTAATGTCGCCTAAATGGTGCTGTCTGAATTGTCAACGAGGTGTTTCTCCAGGTTGGATAGAATATATTCCTCATGTCAGAACATGAAGGACCCTGAGATGGGAAGTTTCGTTCACATTTTCCTTTAAGGGCTCGATTCAATCCGTATCGCAGAAGTTCGGTGCTATAGACACATGAAGCTTTTGCCAGTCTCCTCGAACATGGGAACATTGCCTTTAAATTTCAATTGCGCTATAGCTCTGACCTTTCATGATATGTATTGAATCCATGTCTACGTTTACAGAAAAACAGAAATCATCCCTGTATGATGCATCATATAATGTAAAATGCTTCATACGGGGATGATTATTCTATTTTGAAAGTTAAATATCTTGAAAACTTGATTGCTGACTTGCAAAACATTTTGGTACTATGTCAACAATTTACTAATGAAACAAATACCAAAATAAAACATTTGGGTAGAGTTTTCCTTTAACTGTTAACACACAGATGGTTCTTAACTGTTAACACACAGATGGTTCCTAACTGTTAACACACAGATGGTTCTTAACTGTTAACACACAGATGGTTCTTAACTGTTAACACTCAGATGGTTCTTAACTGTTAACACTCAGATGGTTCTTAACTGTTAACACTCAGATGGTTCTTAACTGTTAACACACAGATGGTTCTTAACTGTTAACACTCAGATGGTTCTTAACTGTTAACACTCAGATGGTTCTTAACTGTTAACACACAGATGGTTCTTAACTGTTAACACACAGATGGTTCTTAACTGTTAACACACAGATGGTTCTTAACTGTTAACACACAGATGGTTCTTAACTGTTAACACACTGATGGTTCTTAACAGCTAACACACTGATGGTTCTGAACTGTTAACACACAGATGGTTCTTAACTGTTAACACACATATGGTTCTTAACTGTTAACACTCAGATGGTTCTTATTAACTGTTAACACACAGATGGTTCTTATTAACTGTTAACACTCAGATGGTTCTTAACTGTTAACACTCAGATGGTTCTTAACAGTTAACACACTGATGGTTCTTAACTGTTAACACACAGATGGTTCTTAACTGTTAACACACTGATGGTTCTTACCTGTTAACACACTGATGGTTCTTAACTGTTAACACACAGATGGTTCTTAACTGTTAACACACAGATGGTTCTTAACTGTTAACACTCAGATGGTTCTTAACAGTTAACACACTGATGGTTCTTAACTGTTAACACACTGATGGTTCTTACCTGTTAACACACTGATGGTTCTTAACTGTTAACACTCAGATGGTTCTTAACTGTTAACACTTTCTGTTTTTGTGGTTAAGCGAGAAATGCTTCTGTTGTAGGAAATGTTTCCGTTCCAGATTGGATTGCAGTGCCAAGCTTTTTTAAAACAAAAGTTTAATTTTCTTTGGAATATTTCAGACACATAATATACAAATACACACCTCTTTTCTGCTCCCTTCTATCCATGTTTACATGACATAAATATTTGTATTGAATCTGTCTTGAGAATATTGCTTTACAAGTAAGGTAGTATAGAGTTAGTAGCTGTTTTACATGTGCTTTTCTACCCGTTGCTTTGTGCAGATGTTGTTCAATTAAATGAAAACCCTTGTAAAAAAAAGTTTTTGTGTGTTTTATTTACCCCTTTTTTCGATCTTGTCTCATCGCTGCAAGTCCCCAATGGGCTTGGGAGGCGAAGGTCGAGTCATGCGTCCTCCATAACATGACCCGCCAAACCGCACTTCTTAACCCCCGCCCGCTTAACCCGGAAGCCAGCCACACCAATGTGTCAGAAGAAACACTGTTCAACTGACGACCAAGGTCAGCCTGTAGGCGCCCGGCCCACCACAAGGAGTCGCTAGAGTGCAATGAGCTAAGTAAAGCCCCCCTGGCCAAACCCTCCCCTAACCAGGACGACGCTGGGCCAATTGTGACCCGCCCAATGGGACTCCCGATCACGGCTGGTTGTGATACAGCCCGGGATCAAACTTGGGTCTGTAGTAATGCCTCAGACTCCTGTCCTTAGACCCCTGCACTACTCGGGAGGCCCAAATTGTCTGTTTTTGTCCCAATTATTACATGATTTAAAGCGATTGCAAATATTCTACATTTAAACATAATCAGAGTCCTAAGTTTTTTAAATTATTTTTTTATGCTAATTTGTGAATATGAATGTCTCTGCATATGGTGTGGCTGGTTCACTGGCTGCTCCTTTTCCTCTACTTCCTCTTCTTCACCTGGAGAGGGCCGAGCACAGTCGGGTAGAGAAGCAGTCTTTCTTCTTCTTTTTCTTCTTCCACTTCTTCTTCTTTTTTTCCGTATTCTTCTTCTCCTCCTCTGCAGGAACCCCACAAAGTGTTCTATTTGGAACTCGAAAGGGTTCTATCTGGAACCTAAAAGGGTTTTCCTATGGGGATAGTTGAAGAACCCTTTTGGAAGCCTTTTTTCTAAGAGTATATGAAGACAGTCGGTGTGAAGATAGTAGCTATTAAGATAGTTGGTATGAAGATAGTTGAGAACAATTTGACAAAGACTTGAATCCAAGTTTAGAATATTTACCATAACTAACATAGGCCTTTTACCATACCTCTAACATAGGCCTTGAGCATACCTCTAACTTGTAACCCACAAGGATATTAAACATACATACAGTATGAAACATATAGACTATATGGTTTTATAAACTAGGTGGATCAAGTCCTGAAAGCTGATTGGCTGAAAGCTGATTGGCTGAAAGCCGTGGTATATTTCGTTGTATTCCACAGGTTTATTTGTACTGCTCTAATTACGTTGGTAACCAGTTTATAATAGCAATAAGGCACCTCAGTGGTTTGTGCTATATGGATAATATACCACGGCTAAGAGCTGTATCCAGGCACTCCGCGTTGCGTCGAGCTTAACAGCCCTTGGCCGTGGTATATTGGCCATATACCACACCCCTTGTGTCTTATTGCTCTTATAAACTGGTTATCAACGTAATTAGAACAGTACAAATAAACCTGTGGTATACAATGCACTTATATTCTTTCTCGAGCACAAAATTAAAAGGCAAGGAGTCATCCAATAGTGAAATGAAGGGTTATTTAAGCAAAAAGGCGCGAGGGGGTGTGGTATATGGCCAATATACCACGGCTAAGAGCTGTTACGCAAGACGCAACGCTGAGTGCCTGGATACAACCCTTAGCCGTGGTATATTGGCCATATACCACACCCCCCCGGGCCTTGTCAAAGCTAAAATACCACCTCTGCAGGATTACAATTCCCAATACCCAATAGCAGGTCAGTTATCAGTCCTCATTAACCCCTACAGGTCTGATAGATGCCGCTCTGCCTTACCACTGAGCTCGTCTACAGCTAGGGACTGTACCTCAGACTCAACAGTAAGGGCCTTACAGTAAAGTGGGCTATCCCTGAAGTCGTGTGCCTACGCTCCCTCACCCTGAACCTTATAAACCCGGCGCCTTCTCAGGATCGAACGGGCCAGAGTTTCAACCTCAACCACACCATGAGCGGGTCGCCTTCCTCTGGGTTGGCTTTAGCCCAGAGACACCTCTCCCTACGACTCTTACCAATGCACTCAGTAACTATAGTTTGGTCTCAGGTTAGGTTCCTTTATACCAGCTACTCGGGTTCCCTATGGAAGAAAACTAACCAAGAAAATTTGCCAGAGATCCTCATTTAATCAAACCTATTTCCGAGACCCAGGTTAAAACTTGTATGCCTCTTTGATGACACTGGGTTTCAGAACAATAAAGCGAGTTTATAAAAAATTCCCGAAACAGGCATTAAAAAAAATCACAAATCAATCAATCACAAATCTATATCAAAAAATCAAATGATGAGCAAAAATTGACTGTAGAGTAAATTGATAGACCACCTTCAGTGCCCTTAACTAAACCCCTGTTGGCGTGTGACAATAAAATGTTTTTTGTCTGTTACAATTTTACGAGAAGCACAATATTTAATAACAAGAAAAACTTATCTTCTAAATTATCTTCTGTTTCTTATCTTCTAACTTATTTTCTGTTTCTTATCTTCTAACTTATCTTCTGTTTCTTATCTTCTGCAACTCTATAAACTGTTTTTTGGGCTCCGCCCTCAGGATGGTCAGTCCCTCAGACGGCGTCTAAAACAGCTCATTTATACTAAACCTCTATCAATGAGGTAACCTTAAGGATTCCTCCTAGAATTTTACTTTTAACTGAGTATAATAAAAAATATAAGTATAAAAATACTTTACTGCAACTTCTTATTACTGCAATATTCCACAGACAGTTTTAATACAAATATTGAAACTGACTAGAAGAGAAAGCAGAAAAGAATTCTAAAAACAAAACTTTTCTTTATTTAAACAGTAGCATGTTCTACGTTTAAGCAATCAAATCTGGAGATAAACCTGTCATTCAACAGAAGCACTTATATTCTTTCTTGAGCACAAAATTAAAAAAGCAAGGCCCCCACCTCTTTAAGGAATACCTAGGATAGGATAAAGTAATCCTTCTAACCCCCCCCCCCCCCCCCCCCCTTAAAAGAGATAGATGCACTATTGTAAAGTGGTTGTTCCACTGGATATCATAAGGTGAATGCACCAATTTGTAAGTCCCTCTGGATAAGAGCGTCTGCTAAATGACTTAAATGTAAATGTAAATGTAAGGAGTCATCCAATAGTGAAATGAAGGGTTATCTAAGCAAAAATGCCCGAGGGGGTGTGGAATACGGCCAACATATATTTATAAAAATCACAATATATTTTAAGCTTAAAAAGTTACAGCAAAAATCTTCTTCCTGCAGACGACAGGTTCTTCTAGGAAGCTCATAGACCATTTATTTTATTTTATACCCTCCATTTTCCTTTCTGCTAACTCCTTGTGGTAAACACCTACCCCAATGACACATCTAGTGGTGAACATCTAATGCTGTCCTCGTTTTAAAAAAAGGGTGCTTTTTCAGCCTCCACTTTTCACCTAAGCAGGACGTCCATCCGCTTCACCCCTAACCGTTCTAACTTGGGGATTGCCAGATCAAGACAACATCCTTAATGTACCTTATTATTAACCTTAACTTTTAAACATTCACTATTAAACATTATTCCTCCATAGCCCACTCAGTTACAGTCTTATTCCAACTCAATGTATCACTCCCATTACATATTTAACTTCCACCAATTTAAACATTTCATCATTATAACAGTTCAACATTATAACCTTTCATTATCAACATCCTACAGGCTCCTAAGGCCTTGTTCCTCTAAGCTTAACGAACATAGTCTATATGCATCGTACCTTAAAGCAAACAACATTTTAGCATTGTTAACCATTTACTGCATTCCTCTAATCACCTTTTACTAATTTCTTCCACTATACATTTCCCCATTTCCAATTTTTTCAATGTCAATTGTCTCTCAATATTCATTCTTTGTGCTCCGTGTGTGTGTGTGTGTGTGTGTGTGTGTGTGTGTGTGTGTGTGTGTGTGTGTGTGTGTGTGTGTGTGTGTGTGTGTGTGTGTGTGTGTGTGTGTGTGTGTGTGTGTGTGTGTGTGTGTGTGTGTGTGTGTGTGTGTGTGTGTGTGTGTGTGTGTGTGAAAGTGGAACTTCATCATAAGAGTGTGCGTGGGTATATGCAAATGTATCTCTAAAATGTCACAGAGAACTGGACCTTGGCCCACTGCTCTTCACAGCCTTCTTGCTTAATCATAAAATGGGTGGTTCGAGCCCTGAATGCTGATTGGCTGACAGACGTGGTATGTCAGACCGTATACCACAGGTATGACAAAACATTTTTCATTTTTTACTGCTCTAATTACGTTGGCAACCAGTTTATAATAGCAATAAGGCACATTGGGGGTTTGTGATATATGGCCAATATACCACGGCTAAGGGCTGTATCCAGGCACTCCACGTTGCTTCTTACACGTGGTATATTGGCCATATACCACACCCCCTCTGGCCTTTTTGCTTAGATAACCCTTCATTTCACTATTGGATGACTCCTTGCGTTTTCATTTTGTGCTCAATAAATAATATAAGTGCTTCTTCAGGTTCCAGATTTGATTGCTTAAGTGTAGAACATGCTACTGTTTAAATGAAGAAAAGTTTTGTTTATAGAATTATTTTCTGCTTTCCCTTCTATTCAGTCGATTCAATTTGTATTTAAACTCTCTGTGGAATATTGCAGTAGTAAGCATTGGCAGTAATACATTTTAATCTGTTGACGAGGTGTTTTCTCCATGTATGTGTTCAGCAACCCATTGTTGTTTGCTCACCTTTCCCTTCAATACTTTATGGTTTACTTTAAAAAATAAATAAATACGTAGATATGGCCTGTCTTTTAACCAACATGCATATACACGAAATAAGCATATTGTACATCATTTTGGTCTAACTTGGGCATTAGCTAACAAAAATCCCTTTCTCAGACAGATTAGATCGCTGACTACTCAGAAAGACACTTCTGAACAATAAGCACTTTAACCTGTGAGGATCTGACATTCTTAGGCAGAGATATTGGAACGAAGGGGACAAGAGTAGACCCTCTAATGGTAGATTTAGGCCCTTCATTACCCAGATCATTGTTTCAAAAGATTGACGATGGTGGACCTCAAATTGCCCAAAAGAGGGCGCCATTTCGCCATTAATTAATTTATTGCTCCAACAGTCTCTGTCTCTCTGTCTCTCGCTCTCTCATTCTCTCTCTCTCTCTCTCTCTCTCTCGCTCTCTCTCTCTCGCTCTCTGTCTCTCACAACGAAAGGTTATAACACGAAAGCTTAACATCAGTATTCTAAACACTCTTCCTTAAGTCAGGATTTTGTGTTAAACGCTCTCCAACAAAGCTTTCTTAGTTTCCAACAAGCTTTCTCTGCCCTTAACCTTGTTCTGAACACCTCCAAAACAAAGGTCATGTGGATTGGGAAGAAGAATGCCCCTCTCCCCACAGGTGTGATTACTACCTCTGAGGGTTTAGAGCTTGAGGTAGTCACCTCATACAAGTACTTGGGAGTATGGCTGGACGGTACACTGTCCTTCTCTCAGCACATATCAAAGCTGCAGGCTAAAGTTAAAGCTAGACTTGGTTTCCTCTATCGTAATAGCTCCTCTTTCACCCCAGCTGCCAAACTAACCCTGATTCAAATGACCATCCTACCCATGCTAGATTATGGAGACATCATTTATAGATCGGCAGGTAAGGGTGCTCTCGAGCGGCTAGATGTTCTTTACCATCAGATTTGCCACCAATGCTCCTTATAGGACACATCACTGCTCTCTATATTCCTCTGTAAACTGGTCATCTCGGTATACCCGTTCCAAGACCCACTGGTTGATGCTTATTTATAAAAACCCTCTTAGGCCTCACTCCCTCCTATCTGAGATATCTACTGCAACCCTCATCCTCCACATACAACACCCGTTCTGCCAGTCACATTCTGTTAAAGGTCCCCAAAGCACACACATCCCTGTGTCGCTCGTCTTTTCAGTTCGCTGCAGCTAGCGACTGGAATGAGCTGCAACAAACACTTAAACGGGACAGTTTTATCTCCATCTCTTCATTCAAAGACTCAATCATGGACACTCTTACTGACAGTTGTGGCTGCTTTGCGTGATGTATTGTTGTCTCTACCTTCTTGCCCTTTGTGCTGTTGTCTGTGCCCAATAATGTTTGTACCATGTTTTGTGCTGCTACCATGTTGTGCTGCTGTATGTTGGGTTGCTACCATGTTGTTGTCATGTTGTGTTGCTACCATACCGTGTTGTCATGTGTTGCTGCCATGCTACAGTGGGCTCCAAAATTACTGGCACCCCTGACTGGCAATGCACAAACAATACTTTAAAAAATATATTTCAAAATCATACAATTATTTAATACAAAATACATTTCACCAAAATCAAGGTTTCATAATTATTGGCACTCCTCATTTAGTACTTAGTGCCACCACTTCTGGCAAGGATAACAGCCCCAAAATATCACTGACCCACCACCATATTTCACCGTGGGTATGAGGTGCCTCTCCTTGTATGCATCTCTGTTTCGACGCCAAACATGCCGATGCTGTATCTGACCAAAACTTTCAATTTTTGTCTCATCTGACCAGAGCACCTTGTTCCAATCATAATTTAAATGACGTTTGGCAAACTCCAAGCGCTTGCGTCTGTGTCTTGGGGTCAGAAAGGGCTTTCTTCTGGCAACCCTTCCAAAGACCCTGTGGATGTGGAGGTGACGTCTGATGGTGCTTTTTTAAACCTCGTTACCCCAAGATGCCACCAAGGCCTGCAATTCTTTCACAGTGATTCTTGGGGATTTTGATGCTTCTCTCACGATCCTCCTCCCTTTCCTGGGGGGCAAAATGCATTTGCGTCCTCTACCCATGAGGTTTTCAACTGTTCCATATCTTTTAAATGTTTTAATAATTGCCCTGACAGTGCTCAGTGGTATATTCAATCGTTTGTGGATCTTCTTGTAGTCATTACCAGATTTATGAAGGTCTATGACCATCTGTCTCTTTTGAACTGCCAGTTCTTTTGTTTTCTTCATGGTATTAGATGACAAAAGGATATTGCATGTGTGTTACCTCATTTTTATACCATAGTGAAACAGGAAGTGATGTAATGGCTCAATATAGTTCCTTAACACTTAGATAAACTTAAATAAGTGGAATTTAATTCATGGTTTAATTTTGGTAGATGTTATTTACAATCATCTTTAAGGGTGTCATTAATTGTGAAACCTTGATTTGGAGGACAATGATTTTTAATTAAATCAATAATTTATTTTGGTGGGTTCCATTGAAACATTAATAAAGTACAGTATTTTTCACATGTTGGTATTTTGAGTTTGTCTCTATAATTATATTGTTTATATTTTTTAAGTATTGTTTGTGCATTGCCAGTCAGGGGTGGCAGTAATTTTGGATCTCACTGTATGTTGTTGTCTTATGTCTCTCTTTATGTAGTGTTGTGTTGTCTCTCTTGTCGTGATGTGTATTTTGTCCTATATTTTTTTTTATGTATATTTAATCCCAGCCCCCGTCCCTGTAGGAGGCTTTTTGCCTTTTGGTAGGCCGTCATTGTAAGAATTTGTTCTTAACTGACTTGCTTAGTTAAATAAAGGTTAAATAAAATAAATGATCGTACCATGATATGCCTGTCAGACAGACATACAGTAGTACACAGGTAATCTGTACTGTACTGTACAATATACACTGAGTGTACAAAACATTAAGAACACCTACCTAATATTGAGTTGCACCCCCCCATTTTTCATACACACGGGAAACTGTTGAGTGTGAAAAAAAACCCAGCAGCATTGCAGTTCTGGACACAAACCGGTGCACCTGGCACCTACTACCACACTCCATTTAAAGGCATCTAAATCTTTTGCCCTGCCCATTCACCCTCTGAATGGCACACATACACAATCCATGTCTCAATTGTCTCAAGGCTTAAAAATTCTTAAACCTGTCTCTTTCCCTTCATCCACACTGATTGAAATGGATTTAACAAGTGACATCAATAAGAGACCACAGCTTACACCTTGGTCAGTCTGTGTCATGGAAAGAGCAGGTGTCCTTAATGTTTTGTTCACTCAGTGTATATTCCCACAGTACACATGGTTGTCGTTGTACACTGAGTGTACAAAACATTATGAACACCTGCTCTTTTCCATGACATAGACTGACCAGGTGAATCCAGGTCAGGTTAATATACAGTGGGGCAAAAAAAGTATTTAGTCAGCCACCAATTGTGCAAGTTCTCCCACTTAAAAAGATGAGAGAGGCCTGTAATGTTCATCATAGGTACACTTCAACGATGACAGACAAAATGAGAAAAAAAAATCACATTGTAGGATTTTTAATGAGTTTATTTGCAAATTATGGTGCCCTCTTTTGGTAATGGTGCCCTCTTTTGGGTAATTTGAGGTCCACCCTCAATCTTTTGAAACAATGATCTGGGTAGTGAATGGCCTAAATCCAGTGGTGGAAAAAGGACAACATTTTCGTACTTGAGTAAAAGTAAAGATACTTTAATAGAAAATGACTCAAGTCAAAGTGAAAGTCACCCAGTAAAATCCTACTTGAGTAAAAGTCTAAAAGTATTTGGTTTTAAATGTACTTAAGTATCAAAAGTAAATGCAATTGCACGCTCCAACACTCAGACATAATTTACAAACGAAGCATGTGTTTAGTGAGTCCACCAGATCAGAGGCAGTAGGGATGAGCAGGGATGTTCTGTGTTTAGTGAGTCCACCAGATCAGAGGCAGTAGGGATGAGCAGGGATGTTCTCTTGATAAGTGTGTGAATTGCACCATTTTCCTGTCTTTCTAAGCATTCAAAATGTATTGAGTACGTTTTTTTAGGAATGTATTGAAGTAAAAGTAAAAATTGTCAAAAATATAAATCATAAAGTACAGATACCCCCCAAAAAACTACTTAAGTAGTACTTTCAAGTATTTTTACTTAAGTACTTTACACCACTGCCTAAATCTATCACTAGAGCAACTACTCTTGTCCCGTTGGTCCCAGTATCTCTGGCCAAGAATGTCGGATCCTCACAGTGATCTAAACTGTCTGAGAAAGGGATCTTTGTTAGCTAATGCCCAAGTTAGACCAAAATGATGGAAAATATGCTTATTTTCCAGGACTACATCTTGTGAAAGGATGAAATAGCAAGAATAAATTAATCTAAATAATGTTTTTAATGAAAATATGGCAACCATTATTTGAATATGTTGGTAACCTGTTTTATAAAAGGGATAATTCCCTCGAAGCCGGTGTTTGAAGGATACACTGACACGGTTTGCTGGCCCTCAACAAACCCCACAGTTTGCCGTGCCAATAGATCCTCCAAACACCGGCTTTGTTGGCATTATCACTTAAATAAAACACAGGGAAATCACGTTTTTGATGCACTAGGCCTTTAAGGGAGGTTTTTGTGTTGTGCCAGCCATCAGTTGAGACACAGCATGCTCTTGAATACAGGGTGGGTGTCATGTTTTGAGAATACTACAATGGATTAAAATGGACCTTTTTACTTTCAAATGGTACCATATAGATGGTTGAAAGACCACACATCCGGGAATGTTGACTTGAATTGGGAATATATACCATTTAAAGCTGCAATATGTAGCACTCTGGCCAACCTGACCAAATTCACATAGAAATGTGTGTTATAGATCAGTCATTCTCATTGAACGCAAATCTAAGAAGCGGTAGATCTGTTTTATGTGCGCTCTACGTGTGATATTTCTATGCTTCCCATTCTTAAATTTAGTTTTTGCGTCTTTTACTTTCGTTTTTGTACACCAGCTTCAAACATCTGAAAATACAATATTTTTATAGAAAATATATCTCATAGCAGTTTAGATGGTACAATGATTCTCTACACTAAACTTGCTTGTTATGTCGCATAAACTGAAATTATGCAAACTATTAGAAGTTTAGCAACCAGGAAACGGCAGAGCGATTTCTACATGGTGCATCTTTAATTTGACGTTTAACGGTAGGTGGACCAGCGGTCATCTTTGTGGTAGTAATTAGAAGTTCAAATCTATTTTCAATTTAAATTTCAATGGTGTACCGGCTGCATTGCAGTGGTCTGAAGGGATAGGTCCATTCTAGGAATTCTATTTCTATGACTGAAATGACACCCACCCTGTATTCAAGAGCACGTTGTCTCAACCGACGGTGGGCACAAAACAAACACCTCAGATTATGTGAAATAGGGTCTAAGCTACAACACATGCAAATGTGTTTTTAGATAATAGATAATTGTTGGTAAGCTTTTAAATGACATCAAATCTAAATATTTTCCAGTGATGAAGACATGGAATGGCAGGGTATGCAAAATGGTTCAACTTTAAGCACCTCTATCTACTGAATGGGTTTGGAATTCAGGTCCAAAAAGTGTCTTTCTGACCACTTCTACTATGGACAAATATGTACAGTATGGAAAGTTTCCCATGACTATATACAGACCCCAGTAATATACATGTAAGTATGTGCAGGCCCTGCAGTTGATTCACGTCCTGTCCAATGGGGGTGTACTTGTATTGAAGCTGCCTCATGTTACAGAAGCATGGGATAGGCTCCTGTCCTGTTGGCTGTTCTGGCTTGGATAAGGCTAGTCTCATGTCAAGTGAGAGGTAAATACCTATATATACTCTACATAGCAAGGTAAGGTTACAGTGTGGACAGGTGAGATACAGGTGAATGCTCACTGGGCACACCACATCAACGTCAACAATTGGGTAATATTTTGTTGAGGCGTTGATCAATGAGCTTACAACCTATATTTATCCACTCAAAAAGACAGCCAGAAGTTTGTTGAATTCGCAATGTGTTATCACTATGCTTTTAACCAAAATAAAAGCACAACCAAATCCAATTGAAAACACTGTCTGAATTTTGGTTTAGTTGTCACCTAAATGTGTTACCACTGCGCTTTCAGCCATAAAAAAAACAAAAACACAACAAAGTTCAAATGGGAATACAATGCCAGATATGTTGTTTATTTATACAACAATGTCATGTGTTTTCACCGTGCTTTATCTTGAAGCAGAACCAAAATAACTAGATTGCAGTTGAGATTACATTAAAAGTACATGTTGCAAGTAATCAATGCTGTTCAAGATTCTGCACAGATTATTACAGCAATTGTGTAGATCTCCACAGACCTGCGACCTTTGCACGCTATCTTGAACATGCATGCTTTGATTATATAAGACATTTAAAGCTACAGTAACCTCAAAATATGGCCATGGATGTGTACATTAGTTTGTAAAATAACCTTCACTTTAGGATATTTACTGTTTTACAAAAGTCATATTGAATTCTGTTTGGTTGAAAACATGACCAAATATCCACATTTGAAGGAGATTATCTTCTTCTTGGATAGTTTAATCTGTGCCACTTACTAAGGGATGGATTCAATAACATCCACATAGTGGTTGTTAAATGGAGGTGTCGGAGGTGGAACTGCGTTAGAGCTGTCAAATCCACAAGTGGCTCGTTGCCTTACCTTATCATAGACACTGCATGCAATGAAACCACACCCGACTATAAACCGACAAATCCAACACAGCCTTCGTTACAAGTTCAAAAACTTGAATTAGACTGATAGGCTATAAATCCTCTCATCCAAATGAACATTTAAACATGCATTAGCCTAACATATGCTTGTCTCAAAGATTAAGCCATGCAAGTCTAAGTACACACGGCCGGTACAGTGAAACTGTGAATGGCTCATTGGTTTGACATCAACAGTTTGATACTTGCGAGTTATTTCTAACATTGATACAGCCTACACTTAATACTTCTAAGGAAGGGAGTGGTTTGTGACACACAAAAGCAGCCACTCACCTACAGTATGTGTCAGCTCATACTGTAGATACAGCTCCAACACCGGCAAAACATCTGCTATGGGGATGTCGGCCAACGATGGTTAACGCTCGATCTGATTGAATCTGGGCATTCGTTTGGTTTTAATTCCAGTTTTGGATTCACGCCTCCATCTCAACCAAAAATCTAAGTTAAAGAATAGGACTAAATCAAACACATTTTTAATAAAGTAATATTCTTTAACTTAGATTTTTGGTTGAGATGGAGACGTGAATCCAATATATTCCTTATGAACTTTTAAATTACATTTGAAATCAACCAAAGCTTGAAACCCTACACTCTTAGAAAAAAGGGTTCCAAAACGGTTATGCTGCTGTTCCCATAGGAGAACCCTTTTTGGCTTCAGGTAGAACCCTTTTTGGTTTCAGGTAGAACCCTTTTTGGTTTCAGGTAGAACCCTTTTTCGTTTCAGGTAGAACTCTTCAGGAAAGGGTTCTACAAGGAACCCAAAAGGGTTCCACCTGGAACTTTGCAAATACTATATAGGCCTAAATAGTCTCATTGATGATGTATGACTTTATAAAGTATCGTTCTACAGTGTTTAATTTGCTCTGTTAAACCTACCCTTTGAAATGACTTCCATAGCAACAGTGAATGTATTTTGTATTTAATTGGAGATCTCTCAATCATTCTCACCAGGGGAGCAACTTTCGGGACATGGCCCCCCCACGGTCTGAAATTGCATTTTTGTCCTGGACAATTTTATCATTGGAATGTGATACAAAACGAGGCTGCGTTGTGCTTTAGGACCACGCGGACGCCTCCAAGCGGTCGGGTAGGCTGTTTGGAGTGTTTATCCGTCTGGATTTCCCCCCCAAAATATATATATATAATAATTATGCCCCCCCCCCACTTCTAAAACCAAAGTTGCGCCCCTGATTCTCAAGACAGCACATTGGTAATAGTTTGTAACAAATATCAAAGCTGGATGGGAGACCGAATGGATAGCTGTAGATACATCAACTTTCCAGTAGGAGGTGCTGTAGATAAATCAACTCTCCAGTAGGAGGTGCTGTATAGATCAACTCTCCAGTAGGAGGTGCTGTAGATAGACCAACTCTCTAGTAGGAGGTGCTGTAGATAGACCAACTCTCTAGTAGGTGGTGCTGTAGATAGACCAACTCTCTAGTAGGAGGTGCTGTAGATAGACCAACTCTCTAGTAGGAGGTGCTGTAGATAGACCAACTCTCTAGTAGGAGGTGCTGTAGATGGATCAACTCTCTAGTAGGAGGTGCTGTAGATAGACCAACTCTCTAGTAGGAGGTGCTGTAGATAGACCAACTCTCCAGTAGGAGGTGCTGTAGATAGACCAACTCTCTAGTAGGTGGTGCTGTAGATAGACCAACTCTCTAGTAGGAGGTGCTGTAGATAGACCAACTCTCTAGTAGGAGGTGCTGTAGATGGATCAACTCTCCAGTAGGAATGGGCTGTAGATAGACCAACTCTCTAGTAGGAGGTGCTGTAGATAGACCAACTCTCCAGTAGGAGGTGCTGTAGATAGACCAACTCTCTAGTAGGAGGTGCTGTAGATAGACCAACTCTCTAGTAGGAGGTGCTGTAGATAGACCAACTCTCTAGTAGGAGGTGCTGTAGATAGACCAACTCTCCAGTAGGAGGTGCTGTAGATAGACCAACTCTCTAGTAGGAGGTGCTGTAGATAGACCAACTTTCTAGTAGGAGGTGCTGTAGATGGATCAACTCTCTAGTAGGAGGCGCTGTAGATAGATCAACTCTCTAGTAGGAGGTGCTGTAGATAGACCAACTCTCCAGTAGGAGGTGCTGTAGATACATCAACTCTCCAGTAGGAGGTGCTGTAGATAGACCAACTCTCTAGTAGGAGGTGCTGTAGATAGACCAACTTTCTAGTAGGAGGTGCTGTAGATGGATCAACTCTATAGTAGGAGGTGCTGTAGACAGATCAACTCTCCAGTAGGAGGCGCTGTAGATAGATCAACTCTCCAGTAGGAGGTGCTGTAGATAGACCAACTCTCCAGTAGGAGGTGCTGTAGATAGACCAACTCTCCAGTAGGAGGTGCTGTAGATAGACCAACTCTCCAGTAGGAGGTGCTGCCCGTCCCATTGCTTTTCTTTCTGCTAGTGAATATAACGTTAAAGATCTGACATTGTTTCAAAGGTAGAAATTTAACATATTTTATACAAGGTTTGTCTATGTTGAAAATGTGTTACAATGATGACATAATCATGTGGTTGAAATTCCACCTTAAAACAACAGTTGATGACTTTCTGCAAATTCAATGTATTTTACACGTAGATTCCACATCACAATACGTTGACAAATTATGTTGAAAAAAAACATCGATTCAACCAGTTTGTGCCCAGTGGGCATGTACAGTACACAGACATCTGACCACAGGTAAGAGTCTTCTCTTCATGTTAGAATAACAGACTCCACAAAGAAGAAAGTCCACGTCCCAACATGGTCAAAAGACGTGCACTACAAAGGGAACAAAGGGCCATTTGTGACACACACAACCAAGGGAGCTAGATTATTAAAGAAACACACAGTTCAGTTGTTTATGTACAAACAAACAAACAAACGAAGAGGTTTGTTGATAAGGAGTCCATATGTAAACAGGTCCTACATCCTCCCAGTCCCAGCATTTATCGGTGCTACATAGCATGGTTGGGGTCAATTCGAATTGAAGGCATCGAAAAATACCATCAATTTTAAATTGCTTCTCAAGAAACTATAAGTAAAAGCTATTTATTTCTAAAGTTTTTCCATTTATTGAAGTTCAAATTCAAATCACTTCCTGAATTGACTACCTTCAATTCGAATTGGCCCCAACCCTGCAAAATAGTAAGTACTGTAGTGGATGAGGTGGGTGAGGTGAATTTCTCCCATACTGTACAGTGAAGAGCTTGGAGCTTTGAGCACAAATCAATATTGTCCCTAAAGAGCAATCAATTTGCAGCAGTAATAGTCTGAAACGGCCCTCTCCAGGGCAGCCCTGGTCTTAATGGTATTAAATGAATGGTTCATTAAGCAGTAGTCCTCTAGTCCTCTGGCTGGAGCTGCAGGGTGGTGTGGAGAGAGGAGCAATAGATCGGTCAAATATCTCCTCTCCTTCTCCAGGCGGAGAGATGCCTTCATATCTCAGTCAGCGGGATTCAAGGGGTGGTAAAATAAATACTGTTCTTCCTCTTTTCTCCACTCTCCCCCTTTCTACCCACAGTCAGGATCCAATGAAAATCTGGGCAGATATGAAGGGGGTGGTAGTATCTCTCCCTCCTTCCCTCACCCATAGCGAGGGTCCATATCAGTAGGTAGACTGGGGGGGGATAGGATGTATTCCGTGAGGCCTCCATGTATGGTAGAGGAGGTCAGGCTCTTCCTGTTCTTCTTCATGGCCGACCGCCTCTGCCAGCGACACAGTAGCACCTCCACCTGTTATTGTTAAACCGATGACAGAAGAAATAAATAAATAATTTCATATAAATTCTCAGGTCGTTATTGTAAAAGAGAACGTGTTCTCAATGACTTACCTGGTTGCAGTTTTTTTCCGTGGTTAAACATACTGTCTGTATAATTTGCAGTAATAATCATGTTATGGGTTAGGGCTGATAGATTGTACATGGCTGTTTTGCATCTTTACTTTTTTATATAATTCTATACTCCTAGTATGAATAGATGGTTTTTATATATCCTTAGAGATTGAAAGAAGTGTTTGATTTTAAGCTCTTTGTGTATGAGAAGTGTAATTATGTAGTGGACTGCAGTGGATTGTAGCAATGCGTACTCCTTATAACTCAAGGCCTCTTCTGACTGATGAGAAGACCTGCGATATGCTCGGAGGAAATACTGGGTGATGGAAAAGTACCGAAACACATCTTTGTGGAAAGGAGGGGGTGAGAGCTCAGGGTATAAGGCGGCAGGTAGCCTAGTGGATAGAGCGTTGGGCCAGTAACCGAAAGGCAAAGGTCAAGGTCAAGGTCAAAATCTGTCGTTCTGCCCCTGAACAACCCACTGTTCCCCGGTAGGCCATCATTGTAAATAAGAATTTGTTCTTAACTGACTTGCCTAGTTAAATAAAGGTTAAATTATAATATAATAATATAAATGGACACTGTCCTGAATGTATGTTCTCCGCTGAAGCATTCAGTCGAGTGTAATAAGTCTAGTTTGAGCTTTTTTTGGTGTACGCCTGGAGTTTGTACCAGAAATCTAGAACCTAACAGTACCTATAGCCAACAAAAACTTTTCATAAAATGCTCAAATACATTTGCAGATTGTCTGATAATTTTCTTGTTTTGTACCTGGATTTCATATCTTAAGAACTTTAAATACAATTGTCATCAATGAATAAAAAAAATTCACTGTAAAGTGTTTTGTTTACGGAATATCAAAGCATTGGTTTTAACCGCAGAGAAAAAGTTGCAATATGTCCCCTGCTTCCAGCAATCAGTCAATACTACTGCACATGGTTTTATCAGTAGTAAACCAGGTAGAATATAGGGAAAGATCTAGGCAATTTCTATGATTCTTTACAACATCGGGGACATGCAGAGATGCAGAGAATGAAGTTGAGTTACTTTTAAGTACTTCTAAGACAAGTTGTCATCTCCAACATTGTGACATTCCATTATAGAGCTTTGCTTTGATGGGGATTTCGTCCTATACATTCAGTTGGGTTCCTCCACTGTATTCACTATTCCTTATTTGTATTGGGGATTGTGTTCGTGCTTGCCAATGGAAAATCTACAAACCTACAGAGCAGACCAGCCTATGTATTGTAGTGGATTGAGAAGGAAGGGGAGGACCATCCGCCTCAGTGAATTTCATAGTGAAACATAAAAAAAGTTATCATTTTTAGATAAAACTATACTAAATATATTAAAGTCACCAAATAATTGATTAAAACACTGTTTTGTAATGAAGGTCTATAGTAGCCTCAACAGCACTCTGTAGGGTAGCACCATGGTGTAGCCAGAGGACAGATAGTTTCAGACTTAAAAATCCACCAGATTTCTTACCGGCCAAAATATTTTTTTTTACATCTAAAATTACAACAACAACCAATTACACTAAACAAAAATAGATGAGCATGATTTTTTAAATGTTTCTAAAACAATACATGTATTACTAGTGAGAAGTAATGTGGTATATTGTTTAATAAAAACATTTGTGACCTGAGTCTTAACCAAAATATTACAGATGAGACAAGAATTTTCTCCTGCCCCTTTACAGGCGGGAGGTCACCATGGTAACACAACTGGAGTCATGTTTCTGCCTGTAGGGTTGAGTCTGCCCCTTTACAGGCGGGAGGTTACCGTGGTAACGCAACTCGAGTCATGTTTCTGGCTGTAGGGTTGAGTCTGCCCCTTTACAGGCGGGAGGTTACCGTGGTAACGCAACTCGAGTCATGTTTCTGGCTGTAGGGTTGAGTCTGCCCCTTTACAGGCGGGAGGTTACCGTGGTAACGCAACTCGAGTCATGTTTCTGGCTGTAGCGTTGAGTCTGCCCCTTTACAGGCGGGAGGTTACCGTGGTAACGCAACTCGAGTCATGTTTCTGGCTGTAGGGTTGAGTCTGCCCCTTTACAGGCGGGAGGTTACCGTGGTAACGCAACTCGAGTCATGTTTCTGGCTGTAGGGTTGAGTCTGCCCCTTTACAGGCGGGAGGTTACCGTGGAAACGCAACTCGAGTCATGTTTCTGGCTGTAGGGTTGAGTCTGCCCCTTTACAGGCGGGAGGTTACCGTGGAAACGCAACTCGAGTCATGTTTCTGGCTGTAGGGTTGAGTCTGCCCCTTTACAGGCGGGAGGTTACCGTGGAAACGCAACTCGAGTCATGTTTCTGGCTGTAGGGTTGAGTCTGCCCCTTTACAGGTGGGAGGTTACCGTGGAAACGCAACTCGAGTCATGTTTCTGGCTGTAGGGTTGAGTCTGCCCCTTTACAGGCGGGAGGTTACCGTGGTAACGCAACTCGAGTCATGTTTCTGGCTGTAGGGTTGAGTCTGCCCCTTTACAGGCGGGAGGTTACCGTGGTAACGCAACTCGAGTCATGTTCCTGGCTGTAGGGTTGAGTCTGCCCCTTTACAGGCGGGAGGTTACCGTGGTAACGCAACTCGAGTCATGTTTCTGGCTGTAGGGTTGAGTCTGCCCCTTTACAGGCGGGAGGTTACCGTGGTAATGCAACTCGAGTCATGTTTCTGGCTGTAGGGTTGAGTCTGACTAGTGGAAGCATTGTCTTCTCTTCCCTAGCAGTTGGAACTCAAAAATAGAAAAACAACCTAGCTTGTGAGCAAAACAATGTAAATAGCCAAGAAACTGAAGGACAAAGTCTCACTTCAGTAGACTTTTGTTTCAAGTAATTTAGACCAACTTTTATGCATGTGCGCAGAGCTTCTAAAAATGAATCTTTCACTCAGCTCTTTATGTTCGCACAGCCCCCAGCCAGGCAGTGTTGCATAAATACTTTCCAAACTGCAGCATTTATTTTACTATAAATGTGATCATACTTATTCATAAATGCGAGTGAAATGCTCGCACTGTGGAGCCCTGACCACCCGCCAACAATAAACATCTTATGCCAAAATCTACCCTCATTTGGCAGGTGGCGGATGTTAATTTTTGGCCCTGGTTCTCAGCCCCTTCCATTGACTTACACAGTAATTATGACAACTTCAGAGCTCTTGCTCTTCATTCAAAGACATAGTCGTGGACACTCTTACTGACAGTTGTGACTGCTTTGCGTGATGTATTGTTGTCTCTACCTTCTTGCCCTTACTTAGACAATATACCACAGGTGTGATGCAAAATGACTCGTTTACGAAATGGGGATAAATATACCTGAATTTGTCCAATAGTAACTCTCGTCTGTGCACAATAATGTTTGTACCACTTTTTGCGCTGCTACCAAGTTGTGCTGCTGCCATGTTGTGTTGCTACCATGCTGTGTTGTCATGTGTTGCTGCCTTGCTATGTTGTTGTACTCTTTATGTGGTCTCTCTTGTCGTGATGTGTGTTTTTCCCCCGCAGGAGGCCTTTTGCCTTTTGGTAGGCCGTCATTGTAAATAAGAATTTGTTCTTAACTGACTTGCCTAGTTAAATAAATAAAGATGAAATAAAACAACTGACATGTTGTCCACCCAATCAAAGGATCAGAGAATGAATCTAGTACTGAAAGCATAAGCTACAGCTAGCTAGCACTGCAGTGCATAAAATGTGGTGAGTAGTTGACTCAAAGAGAGAGAAAGACAATAGTTGAACAGTTTTGAACAAATTCAGTTCTTACAAAATGAAAGAGAAGTGAGAGAGAAAGAAAGCTAGCTATATTTCTTTGTATGTTTGTTTTCTCCACTTTTCACTTCCTTAGCTAGCAAATGCAGCTAGCTAGTTTAGCCTACTCAAACACTCGGCTCAAATAGTGAGTGATGCTATGTTAGCTAGCTGGCTATGGTTATCCAACACTGGAAGTCTTCCAAGTCAAGGTAAGCTTTTGGTTTTAGACATTTATTGCCACCGGTGCCTGCCGGTGTTGCTGCTAAACTTCTTGCTGACTACACTGTACTGAATGATTTTAGTGGCTTTAGAGAACAGCGCGAAGATACAACGAGCAAAGTGATTATGCTGTTTGTATGTGGCTGCTATGAAAGTGAGCTGTGTTTGTGGAAAATGAGCTGTGAATTCATTCCGCCGATTATGTTGAAAAACCTTTCTTAAACAGAAAGAAATGCAACTGTTGGACTAATGATTACACCCTAGATCGGCTAGATGCAGGCAAGAGTGTGCAAGGCGATATTGAATGTCACCTTGATCACAATTTTTTTTTCTCTCGACCTAAGCACCTACGTTGTAAACTTTCATTTGTAGGCTAGGTTGTAGCAACCTCATAGCAGGTTTACTAACTCATTAGTTCTAGTAGCTATGTTGACTATGACGTGACAACGATGTAGGCTGTGTGTAGCGGTTAGCGGTCATAATATGAAGGTTTGGCTTGGAAAGGTTTTTCGCCTGGTCACAGACAGCTGATGTGTTGTGCACTGAAGTCCACAAGTGAAGGGAAAAGGGAGAAGGAATTATATATACAAAGAGCAAAGTGAAATTATCATGCTGTTTTTATATGGCTGCTATGAAAGTGAACTGTGTTTGCGTGTGATCAGGGGTATATTAATTCTGCCGATTTTGTTGAAAAACG
Source organism: Salvelinus alpinus (assembly GCF_045679555.1). Classification (NCBI taxonomy): domain Eukaryota; kingdom Metazoa; phylum Chordata; class Actinopteri; order Salmoniformes; family Salmonidae; genus Salvelinus; species Salvelinus alpinus. Next base: position 39,031,324 of record NC_092109.1, read on the forward strand.
TCTTTTAATGAAAGAAAACAGAACAAAATGGGGAGAAACATACCTGAATTTGTCCAATAAAACTCTCATTTGCAACTTCTGGACTAATGATTACACCCTAGATCAGCTAGATGCAGGCAAGAGTATGCAAAGCGGTATTGAATGTGTTACTGTCTGTCACTTTGATTACTCAAAGTTCTCTCAACCTGTGTACCTACACTACCGTTCAAAAGTTTGGGCTCACTTAGAAATGTCCTTGTTTTTGAAAGAAAAGCACATTTTTTGTCTATTAAAATAACATCAAATTGATCAGAAATACAGTATAGACATTTTTTAAGTTGTAATTGACTATTGTAGCTGGAAACGGCAGATTTTTTATGGAAAATCTACATAGGCGTACAGAGGCCCATTATCAGCAACCATCACAGACTGGCCAAGAAAATGAAAAGATTAAGATGAGCAAAAGAACACAGACTCTGGACAGAGATATGGCTTTTTCTTTGCAACTCTGCCTAGAAGGCCAGCATCCCGGGGTCGCCTCTTCACTGTTGACGTTGAGACTGGTGTTTTGCGGGTACTATTTAATGAAGCTGCCAGTTGAGGACTTGTGAGGCGTCTGTTTCTCAAACTAGACACTCTAATGTACTTGTCCTCTTGCTCAGTTGTGCACCGGGGCCTCCCACTCCTCATTCTATTCTGGTTAGAGCCAGTTTGTGAAGGAAGTAGTACACAGCGTTGTACGAGAGCTTCAGTTTCTTGGCAATTTCTCGCATGGAATAGCCTTCATTTCTCAGAACAAGAATAGACTGACGAGTTTCAGAAGAAAGTTCTTTGTTTCTGGCCATTTTGATACTGTAATCGAACCCACAAATGCTGATGCACGAGATACTCAACTAGTCTAAAGAAGGCCAGTTTTATTGCTTCTTTAATCAGAACAACAGTTTTCAGCTGCACTAACATACTTGCACAAGCGTTTTCTAATGATCAATTAGCCTTTTAAATGATAAACTTGGATTAACTAACACAATGTGCCATTGGAACACAGGAGTGATAGTTGCTGATAATGGGCCACTGTACGCCTATGTAGATATTCCATTCAAAATCAACCGTTTCCAGCTACAATAGTCATTCACATTGTTTTTATTGTGGATTCCCATTAGCTGCCGCCAAAGCAGCAGCTACTCTTCCTGGGGTCTAGCAAAATTAAGGCAGTTTATAATTTTTTTAAACATTACAATACATTCACAGATTTCACAACACACTGTGTGCCACCAGGCACCTACTCCACCAATACCACATATATACAGTACTGAATCCATGTGTATGTATAGTGCGTATGTTATCGTGTGTGTGCGTGCATGTTTGTGTTGCTTCACAGTCCCCGCTGTTCCATAAGGTGTTTTTTAAAATCTAATTTTACTGCTTGCGTCAGTTACTTGATATGGAATAGAGTTCCATGTACTCATGGCGCTATGTAGTACTGTGTGCCTCCCATAGTCTGTTCTGGACTTAGGGACTGTGAAGAGAGCTCATGGGTGTCCGAGCTGTGTGCCAGTAGTTTAGACAGACAGCTCGGTGAATTACACATGTCAATACCTCTCAGAAATAAAAGTAGTAATGAAGTCAATCTCTCCTCCACTTTCAGCCAGGAGAGATTGACATGCATATTATTAATATTAGCTCTCTGTGTACATCCAAGGGCCAGCCGTGCTGCCCTGTTCTGAGCCAATTGCAATTTTCCTAAGTCCTTTTTTGTGGCACTTGACCACACGACTGAACAGTAGTCAAGGTGCGACAGTGAGTGTTTTGTTCCAAATACAGAGCTTTTAGTTTTATAAATATTTAGTCCTAACTTATTCCTTACCATCCATTCTGAAACTAACTGCAGCTCTTTGCTGAGCGTTGCAGTCATTTCAGTCACTGTAGTAGCTGACGTGTATAGTGTTGAGTCATCCGCATACATAGACCCCCTGACTTTACTCAAAGTCAGTGGCATGTCGTTAGTAAACATTGAAAAAAGCAAGGGGCCTAAACAGCTACCCTGGGGAATTCCTGATTCTAACTGGATTATATTTGAGGCTTCCATTATAGAACACATTATGTGTTTTGTTGAGACAGGCAACTCTTGATCCACATTATAGCAGGGGGTGTAAAGCCATAAGACATACGTTTTTCCAGCTGCAGAGTATGATCGATAATGTCAAAAGCTGCTCTGAAGTCTAACAAGACAGCCCCCACAATAATTTTATCATCAATTTCTCTTAGCCAATAATCAGTCATTTTATTTTAATTCAAATCAAATTCTATTGGTTAGCAGATACACATGGTATCTGCTAACATACACATGGTTAGCAGATGTTAATGCAAGTGTAGCAAAATGCTTGTGCTTGTAGTTTCGACCATGCAGTAATATCTAACAAGTAATCTAACAATTTCACAACAACTACCTTAAAGACACAAAAGTAAAGGAATGAATAAGAATATGTACAGTTGAAGTCGGAAGTTTACATACACTTAGGTTGGAGTCATTAAAACTCGTTTTTCAACCACTCCACACATTTCTTGTTAACCTCTTTCAGCTAGGGGGCAGAATTTTTATGTTTGGAAAAATAACGTTCCCAAGGTAAACAGACTATTTCTCAGATGCAGATGCTAGAATATACATATAATTGACAGATTAGGATAGAAAACACTCTAATGTTTCCAAAACTGTCAAAATATTGTCTGTGAGTATAACAGAACTGATTTTGCAGGCGACAGATGTAGCTCGACATTCTCTTTCTCTGTAGTATTGAATAGGTTACCGTCCGGTTGAAATATTATGGATTATGTATGTTAAAAACAACCTGAGGATTGATTATAAAAAACGTTTGACATGTTTCTACGAACATTACGGATACTTTTTGGAATTTTCGTCTGCCTTTCAGGACCGGAACGAGCTTGTGGTTTTCTGAACATAACGCGCAAACCAAATGGCGGTTTTTGGTTATAAAACTAATGTTTATCGAACAAAAATAACATTTATTGTGTAACTTGGAGTCTCGTGAGTGCAAACATCCGAAGATTATCAAAGGTAAGCGATTAATTTTATTGCTTTTCTGACTTTCGTGACCAAGCTAATTTGAGGCTAGCTGTTCTTAGTGTTTTGTCTAGTGATTGATAAACTCACAAACGCTTGGATTGCTTTTGCTGTAAAGCATATTTTCAAAATCTGACAAGATAGGTGGATTAACAACAAGCTAAACTGTGTTTTGGTATATTTCACTTGTGATTTCATGATTATAAATATTTTTAGTAATATTTTTGAATTTGGTGCTCTGCAATTCAGCGGTTGTTTACGAAAATGATCCCGCTAAAGGGATCCGTGCGGCAAGAAGTTAACAAACTATAGTTTTGGGACGTCGGTTAGGACATCTACTTTGTGCATGACACAAGTCATTTTTCCAACAATTGTTTAACGACAGATTATTTTACTTACAATTCACTGTATCACAATTCCAGTGGGTCAGAGGTTTACATACACTAAGTTGACTGTGCCTTTAAACAGCTTGGACAATTCCAGAAAATGATGTCATGGCTTTAGAAGCTTCTGATAGGCTAATTTACATAATTTGAGTCATTTGGAGGTGTACCTGTGGATGTATTTCATGGCCTACCTTCAAACTCAGTGCCTCTTTGCTTGACATCATGGGAAAATCAAAAGAAATCAGCCAGGACCTCCACAAGTCTGGTTCATCCTTGGGAGCAATTTCCAAACGCCTGAAGGTACCACGTTCATCTGTACAAATAATAGTATGCAAGTATAAACACCATGGGACCACGCAGCCGTCATACCGCTCAGGAAGGAGACGCTTTCTGTCTCCTAGAGATGAACGTACTTTGGTGCGAAAAGTGAAAATCAATCCCAGAACAACAGCAAAAGGACAGTGTGAAGATGCTGGAGGAAACAGGTACAAAAGTATCTATATCCACAGTAAAATGAGTCCTATGTCGAAATAACCTGAAAGGCCGCTCAGCAAGCTCCAAAACCGCCATAAAAAGGCCAGACTATAGTTTGCAACTGCACATGGGGACAAAGATCTTACTTTTCGGAGAAATGTTCTCTGGTCTGATGAAACAAATATAGAACTGTTTGGCCATAATAACCATCGTTATGTTTTGAGGAAAAAGGGGGAGGCTTGCAAGCTGAAGAACACCATCCCAACCGTGAAGCATGGGGGTGGCAGCATTATTTTGTGGGGTTGCTTTGCTGCAGCTCACAAAATAGATGGCATCATGAGAAGGAAAATGATGTGGATATATTGAAGCAACATCTCAAGACATCAGTCAGGAAGTTAAAGCTTGGTCGCAAATGGATCTTCCAAATGGACAATGACCCCAAGCATACTTCCAAAGTTGTGGCAAAATGGCTTAAGGACAACAAAGTCAAGGTATTGGAGTGGCCATCACAAAGCCCTGAACTCAATCCTATAGAACATTTGTGGGCAGAACTGAAAAAGCGTGTGTGAGCAAGGAGGCCTACAACCCTGACTCAGTTACACCAGCTCTGTCAGGAAGAATGGGCCAAAATTATTATTGTGGGAAGCTTGTGGAAGGCTACCCGAAACGTTTGACCCAAGTTAAACAATTTAAAGGCAATGCTACCAAATACTAATTGAGTGTATGTAAACTTCTGACCCATTGGGAATGTGATGAAAGAAATAAAAGCTGAAATAAATCACTCTACTATTAGTCTAACATTTCAGATTCTTAAAATAAAGTGGTGATCCTAACTGACCTAAGACAGGGAATTTTTACTAGGATTAAATGTCAGGAATTGTGAAAAACTAAGATTAAATGTATTTGGCTAAGGGGGAATGTAAACTTCCGACTTCAACTGTACATATAAATATATGGATGAGCGATTGCCGTGCGGCATAGGCAAGATGCAGTAGATGGTATAGAGTACAGTATATACATATGAGATGAGTAATGTAGGGTATGTAAACATTATATAAAGTGTCATTGTTTAAAGTGAGTAGTGATACATATATTACATTCAATTTTGTATTATTAAAGTGGCTAGAGATTTGAGTCAGTATGTTGGCAGCAGCCACTCAATGTTAGTGATGGCTGTTTAGCAGTCTGATGACCTTGAGATAGAAGCTGTTTTTCAGTCTCTCGGTCCCAGCTTTGATGCACCTGTACTGACCTCACCTTCTGGATGATAGCGGGGTGAACAGGCAGTGGCTCGGGTGGTTGTTGTCCTTGATGATCTTTTTGGCCTTCCAGTGACATCGGGTGGTGTAGGTGTCCTGGAGGGCAGGTAGTTTGCCCCCGGTGATGCAGACCTCACTACCCTCTGGAGAGCCTTACGGTGTGGGCGGAGCAGTTGCCGTACCAGGCGGTAATACAGCCCGACAGGATGCTCTCGATTGTGCATCTGTAAAAGTTTGTGAGTGTTTTCGGTGACAAGCCAAATTTCTCCTGAGGTACGGTATCTGTGTGGGTGGACCATTTCAGTTTGTCCGTGATGTGTACGCCGAGGAACTTAAATCTTTCCACCTTCTCCACTACTGTCCCGTCGATGTGGATAGGGGGGTGCTCCCTCTGCTGTTTCCTGAAGTTCACGATTATCTCCTTTGTTTTGTTGACGTTGAGTATGAGGTTATTTTCCTGACACCACACTCCGAGGGCCCTCACCTCCTCCCTGTAGGCCGTCTCGTCGTTGTGGGGTAATCAAGCCTACCACTGTAGTGTCGTCTGCAAACTTGATGATTGTGTTGGAGGCGTGCATGGCCACGCAGTCATGGGTGAACAGGGAGTACAGGAGAGGGCTGAGAATGCACCCTTGTGGGGCCGCAGTGTTGAGGATCAGCGGGGTGGAGATGTTGTTTCCTATCCTCACCACCTGGGGGCGGACCGTCAGAAAGTCCAGGACCCAGTTGCACAGGGCGGGGTCAAGACGCAGGGTCTCGAGCTTAATGACGAGTTTGGAGGGTACTATGGTGTTAAATGCTGAGCTGTGATCGATGAACATAGGTATTCCTCTTCTCCAGATGGGTTAGGGCAGTGTGTAGTGTGGTTGCGATTGCATCGTCTGTGGACCTATTGGGGCGGTAAGCAAATTGGAGTCGGTCTAGGGTGTCAGGTAGGGTGGAGGTGATATGATCCTTGACTAGTCTCTCAAAGCACTTCATGATGACGGAAGTGAGTACATCGAGCGATAGTTGTTTAGCTCAGTTACCTTAGCTTTCTTGGGAACAGGAACAATGGTAGCCCTCTTGAAACATGTGGGAACAGCAGACTGAGATAGGGATTAATTGAATATGTCCGTAAACACACCAGCCAGCTGGTCTGCGCATGCTCTGAGGACGCGGCTAGGGATGCCGTCTGGGCCGGCAGCCTTGCGAGGGTTAACACGTTTAAATGTTTTACTCACGTTGGCTGCAGTGAAGGAGAGCCCGCAGGTTTTGGAAGCGGGCCGTGACAGTGGCACTGCATTGTCCTCAAAGCGAGCAAAGAAGTTGTTTAGTCTATCTGGGAGCAAGACGTCGGTGTCCGTGACGGGGCTGGTTTTCTTTTTGTAATCTGTGATTGACTGTAGACCCTGCCACATACGTCTCGTGTCTGATCCATTGAATTGCGACTCTACTTTGTCCCTATGCTGACGTTTAGCTTGTTTGATTGCCTTGGAGGGAATATCTACACTGTTTGTATTCGGTCATGTTTCCTGTCACCTTGCCATGATTAAAAGCAGTGGTTCGCACTTTCAGTTTTGCGCGAATGCTGCCATCAATCCATGGTTTCTGGTTGGGGAACGCTTTAATAGTCACTGTGGGTACAACATCACTTATGCACTTGCTAATAAACTTGCTCACCGAATCAGCGTATACATCAATGTTGTTGTTTGAGGCTATCCGGAACATATCCCAGTCCACATCGAAGCAATCTTGAAGCGTGGAATCTGATCGGACCAGTGTTGAACAGACCTGAGCACGGGCGTTTCCTGTTTTAGTTTCTGTCTATAGGCTGGGAGCAACAAAATGGAGTCGTGGTCAGATTTGCCGAAAGGAAGGCGAGGGATGGCTTTGTATGCGTCGCGGAAGTTAGAGTAGCAATGATCCAGAATGCTGTCAGTCCAGGTCACGCATTCGATAAGCTGATAAAATTTAGTGAGCCTTGTTTTCAGATTAGCTTTGTTAAAATCCCCAGCTACAATAAATGCAGCCTCAGGACATGTGGTTCCGAGTTTACATAGAGTCCAATGAAGTTCTTTCAGGGCCGTCGAGGTGTCTGCTTGGGGGGGGGGGGGGGGGTATACACGGCTGTGATTATAATTGAAGAGAATTCTCTTGGTAGATAATGCGGTCGGCATTTGACTGTAAGGAATTCTAGGTCAGGTGAACAAAAGGACTTGAGTTCCTGTATGTTGTTATGATCACACCACGACTCGTTAATCATAAGGCATAAACCCCCGCCCTTCTTCTTACCAGAGAGATGTTTGTTTCTGTCGGCGCGATGCGTGAAGAAACCGGGTGGCTGTACCGACTATGATAATGTATCCCGAGTGAGCCATGTTTCCGTGAAACAGAGAATTTTACAATCTCTGTTGTCTCTCTGGAAGGCAACCCTTGCTCGAATTTCATCTACCTTGTCAAGAGACTGGACATTGGCGAGTAGTATACTCGGGAGCGGTGAGCGATGTGCCTGTCTACGGAGCCTGACCAGAAGACCGCTCTGTCTGCCCCATCTGCGGCGCTGTTGTTTTGGGTCGCCTACAGGGATCCGATCCATTGTCCTGGGTGGTGGTCCAAACAGAGGATCCGCTTTGGGAAAGTCATATTCCTGGTCATAATGTTGGTAAGTTGACGTTTCTCTTATATTCAATAGTTCTTCCCGGCTGTATGTAATAAGACTTACATACAGTGCTGTGCTTGTTTAGTGTCCTTCCCTATAAGCGTGCTGAAATTCTGTTGTCAATTTGTTTACTGTGAAATAGCATTGTATCTGGTCAAACACAATTTTTCCAGAAGTTTACTAAGGGTTGGTAACAGGCTGATTGGTCAGCTATTTGAGCCAGTAAAGGGGGCTTTACTATTCTTGGGTAGCGGAATGACTTCAGCTTCCCTTCAGGCCTGAGGGCACACGCTTTCTAGTAGGCTTAAATTGAAGATGTGGCAGATAGGAGTGGAAATAGTTTGCTATTATCCTCAGTAATTTTCCATCCAGATTGTCAGACCCCGGGGGCTTGTCATTGTTGATAGACAAGAATAATTTTTTCACCTCTTCCAAACTGACTTTACGGAATTCAAAAGCACAATGCTTGTCTTTCATAATTTGGTCCGATATACTTGGATGTGTAGTGTCAGTGTTTGTTGATGTCATACTTAAGTTTGCTTATCTTGCCAATGAAAAAGGCATTAAAGTAGTTTGCGATATCAGTGGGCTTGGTGACGAATGAGACATCTGATTCAATGAATGAAGGAGCCGAGTTATATTTTTTCCCCAAAATGTAATTTAAGGTGCCCCAATGCTTTCTACTATCATTCTTTATATAAGTTATCTTTGTTTCATAAATGTTATAATTTTTTATTTATTTAGGTTAGTCACATGATTTATTAATTTGCAGTAAGTTTGACAAATCACTTGGGCTGCCAGACTTAATTGCCATACCTTTTGCCTCATCCCTCTCAACCATACAATTTTTCAATTCCTAATCAATCCAAGGGGATATAGCAGTTTTTACAGTCATTTTCTTAATGGGCGCATTCTTATTAGTAACTGAAATAAGTAGTTTCATAAATGCATCTAGAGCAGCATCTGGTTGATCCTCATTACACACCACGGACCATCAAATATTCTTTACATCATCAACATATGAATCACTACAAAACTTATTGTATGACCTCTTACACACTATATTAGGTTCAGCCTTTGGAACTTTGGTTTTCCTAGATATGGCTATTATATTGTGATCACTACATCCTATGGATTTGGATACTGCTTTAAAGCAAATATCTGCAGCATTAGTAAAGATGTGATCAATACATGTTGAGGATTTAATGCCTGTGCTGTTTGTAACTACCCTGATAGGTTGACTGACAACCTGATCCAGGTTGCAGGCACTGGTTACAGTTTGAAGTTTTTTCCTGAGTGGGCAGCTTGATGATAGCCAGTCAATATTTAAATCACCCAGAAAATATACCATACCAGAAAATATACCATATCAACCTCTCTGTTGATATCACATACATTATCAAGCATTTCACACATTATCCAGATACTGACTGTTAGCACTTGGTGGTCTATAGCAGCTTCCCACAAGAATGGGCTTTAGGTGAGGCAGATGAACCTGTAGCCATATTACTTCAACACTATTTAACATTAGATCGTTAACAATGTCTACACTGTATTTCTGATCAATTTGATGTTATTTTAATGGACAGAAAAGTCGTTTCTTTCAAGAACAAGGACATTTCTAAGTGACCCTGTCACGCCCTGGCCTTAGTATTCTTTGTTTTCTTTATTATTTTAGTTAGGTCAGGGTGTGACATGGGGTTAGGTTTGTGTTTTTGTATTGTCTTGGGTGGTTTGTAGTGTCTAGGGGGATTTGTTAGAGTGTATGGGTTTGTGTTGAGTGGATGTGTCTAGATAAGTCTATGGTTGAGTGTAGGTGTTTAGAAAAGTCTATGGCTGCCTGATTTGGTTCTCAATCAGAGACAGCCGGTTATAGTTGTCTCTGATTGGGAGCCATATTTAAGGGAGCCATAGGCTTTAGATGTTTGTGGGTAATTGTCTATGTTTAACGTTTGTAGCCTGTATGTATGTGCACAACGTTTGTAGCTTCACGGTCGTTTTGTTGTTTTGTTAGTTGGTAAAGTGTTTCGTGTCGTGTTCATCTTCATCATTAAAATAAAGAGAAGATGTATTCATATCCCGCTGCGCCTTGGTCCGTCTCTCCACACGACCGTGACAGACCCCAAACTTTTGAACGGTGGTGTACATTGTAAACTTCCATTCATATGGTAGGTTGTAGTAACCTCATGATGGTTGTAGGGAACATTTGAGTATCATGTGGTAGCCTAAACCTATGGATGTTACATTGAGCTGGTTGAATGGAATATGAATGAAAGTCATCCAATATGCTGTAATAGAAATAAGGCCAAAAAATATTGTCCTCCCTCGTCATCATCCCTCATCCACTGATGTGCTGTGGATGAATACATGACATTGAATTGTGATGATAACAGTGAATGAACTTCGCACACAATGTACTTCGTTTTCCATTTTCTTTTTAAAATCAGGAATAATACTTGATTTAATTGTGTATGAAATTGTTATGGTAAAAAAAAAATGCATAAAAGGAGAGTAATTACCCATAATTCTGCACCTTTCTATAGCTGCATCATCATGATGTCGTGACTGCAAAGAAAATCAGTTGATCCACTGGGACTTTTAAAAGACAGATTAACTTTCTGTTTTGTCCGCTTAGACTAAAGTATGTCTGTGCTAGTCTTTTTTCAGTAAGTCGTGTTCTTTTGATTATTAATGTAATGGCAATTTTGACTTATCATTTCGTTTAGATGAATGTATTTATGTTTTGAGAAGGCAACTACATATTGAAAATGTATTTTAAATGTTTTGCATTAGGCCACTGAGTTAGTTCTGTGTCATGTGAACATCGCCATGAAAATAGACAATATTGTAAAACATTTATTATTGAGAAAAACTGTTAATAAAGGCAAAATACAAATAGTTATACAATATACAGTACCAGTCAAAAGTTTGGACACACCTACTCATTCATGGCTTGTTCTTTATTTTTACAATTTTATACATTGTAGAATAATAGTGAAAACATCAGAACTATGAATTAACACATATGTAATCATGAAGTAACCAAAAAAGTGTTAAACAAATGAAAATATATTTTATATTTGAGATTCTTCAAAGTACCCACCCTTTGCCTAGATCAAATCAAATCAAGTTTATTTTATATAGCCCTTCGTACATCAGCTAATATCTCGAAGTGCTGTACAGAAACCCAGCCTAAAACCCCAAACAGCAAGCAATGCAGGTGAGACACAGAGCTTTGACAGCTTTGCCTAGAGGACAGTTGGCCTTCTCTCAACCAGCTTCATGAGGAATGCTTTTCCAACAGTCTTGAAGGAGTTCCCACATATGCCGAGCACTTGTTGGCTGCTTTTCCTTCACTCTGCGGTCCAAGTCATCCCAAACCATCTCAATTGGGTTGAGGTTGGGTGATTGTGGAGGCCAGGTCATCTGATGGAAAACTCCATCACTCTCCTTCTTGGTCAAATTGCCCTTACACAGCTTGGAGGTGTGTTTTGGGTCAATGTCCTGTTGAAAAAAGAATGATAGTACCACTAAGCGCAAACCAGATGGGATGGCGTATTGCTGCAGAATGCTGTGGTAGACATGCTGGTTAAGTGTGCCTTGAATTCTAAAAAAATCACAGACAGTGTAAGCACCCTTACACCATCACACCTCCTCCGCCATGCTTCCCGGTGGGAACCACATATGCGGGGATCATCCGTTCACCTACTCTGTGTCTCACAAAGACACAGCAGTTGGAACCAAAAATCTCAAATTTGTACTCATCAGACTAAAGGACAGATTTCCACTGGTCTAATGTCCATTGCTTGTGTTTCTTTTTCTTGGCACAAGCAAGTCTCTTTTTATTATTGCTGTCCTTTAGTAGTGGTTCCTTTGCAGCAATTGTACCATGAAGGCCTGATTCATGCATTCCCCTCTGAACAGTTGATGTTGAGATGTGTTCTGTTACTTGAACTCTGTGAAGCATTTATTTGGGCTGCAATCTGAGGTGCAGTTAACTCTAATGAACTTATCCTCTGCAGCAGAGGTAACTCTGGGTCTTCATTTCCTGTGGAGGTCCTCATGGGAGCCAGTTATCACAGCGCTTGATGGTTTTTGAGACTGCACTTGAAGAAACTTTCAAAGTACTTGAAATCTTCCGGATTTACTGACCGTCATGTCTTAAAATAATGGACTGTCATTTCTCTTTGCTTATTTGAGCTGTTCCTGCCATAATATTGACTTGGTCTTTTACAAAATAGGTCTATCTTCTGTATATCACCCCTACCTTGTCACAACACAAGTGATTGGCTCAAACACATTAAGAAGGAAATAAATTCCACAAATTAACTTTTAACAAGGCACACATGTTAATTGAAATGCATTCCAGGTGACAACCTCATGAAGCTGGTTGAGAGAATGCCAAGAGTGTGCAAAGCTGTCATCAAGGCAAAGGGTGGCTACTTTGAAGAATCTCAAATATAACATATAATTAGATTTGTTTAACACCTTTTTAGGTTACTTCATGGTTCCATATGTGTTATTTCATAGTTATGTCTCCACTATTATTCTACAATGTAAAGAAAAACCCTGGAAAGAGTAGGTGTGATCAAACTTTTGATTGGTACTGTATACACATATACAGTATATACAGTGTACAGTGCATTCAGAAAGTATTCAGACCGCTTGACTTTTTACACATTTTGTTATGTTACAGCCTTACTTTAAAATGGATTAAATAAAAAAAAATCCTCATCAATCTACACAAAATCACCCCATAATGACAAAGCAAAAACATGTTTCTAGAAATGTTTGCAAATGTATAAAAAAATAAAGACAGAAATACCTGATTTACATAAGTATTCAGACCCTTTGCTATGAGATTTGAAATTGAGCTCAGGTGCATCCTGTTTCCATTGATCATCTATGTTTCTACAACTTGATCAGAGTCCACCTGTGGTGGAACATGATTTGGAAAGGCACACACCTGTCCATTTAAAGTCCCACAGTTGACAGTGCATGTCAGAGCAAAAACCAAGCCATGAGGTCGAAGGAATTGTCTGTAGAGCTCCGAGACAGGATTGTGTCAAGGCACAGATCTAGGGAAGGGTACCAAAACATTTCTGCAGCATTGAAGGTCCCCAAGAACACAGTGGCCTCCATCTTTCTTAAATGGAAGACGTTTGGAAGCACCTATACTCTTCCTAGAGCTCCAGAGTTCCACTGTGGAGATGGGAGAACCTTCCAGAAGGACAACCATCTCTGCAGCACTCCACCAATCAGGCCTTTATGGTAGAGTGGCCAGACGGAAGCCACTCCTCAGTAAAAAGCGCAACCCCACTTGGAGTTTCCCAAAAGGCATCTAAAGACTCTCAGACCATGAGAAACAAGATTCTCTGGTCTGATGAAACCAAGATTGAACTCTTTGGCTTGAATGCCAAGTGTCACGTCTGGATGAAACCTGGCACCATCCCTACGGTGACGCATGGTGGTGGCATCCTGCTGTGGGGATGTTTTTCAGCCGCAGTGACTGGGAGACTAATCAGGATCAAGGGAAAGATGAACAGAGCAAAGTATAGTGAGATTCTTGATGAAAACCTGCTCCAGAGCACTCAGGACCTCAGACTGGGGCAAAGGTTCACCTTCCAGTAGGACAACGACCATAAGCACACAGCCAAGACAACGCAGGCGTGGCTTTGGGACAAGTCTCTGAATGTCCTTGAGTGGCCCATCCAGAGCCCGGACTTGAACCCGATTGAACATCTCTGGAGTGACTCTCCCCATTCAACCTGACAGAGCTTGAGGATCTGCAGAGAAGAATGAGAGAAACTCCCCAAATACAGGTGTGCCAAGCTTGTAGCATCATACCCAAGAAGACTCGAGGTTGTAATCGCTGCCAAAGGTGCTTCAACAAAGTACTGAGTAAATACTTATGCAAATGTGATATTTCTGTGTTTTCAAGTTCTAAAAACCTGTTTTTGCTTTGTCATTATGGGGTATTGCATGTAGAGCAGTGGTTCCCAAATTTGTTATAGTCCCGTACCCCTTCCACCATTCAACCTCCAGCTGTACCCCCTCTAGCACCAGGGTCAGTGCACTCTCAAATGTTGTTTTTTGCCATCATTGTAAGCCTGCCACACACACACACACAAACACACACTATACGATACATTTATTAAACATAAGAATGAGTGTGAGTTTTGTCACAACCCGGCTCGTGGGAAGTGACAAAGAGCTCTTATAGTACCAGGGCACAAATAATAATATAATAATAATCACAAATTTTGCTCTTTATTTAGCCATCTTACATATAAAACCTTATTTGTTGATCAAAAATTGTGAATAACTCACCACAGGTTAATGAGAAGGGTGTGCTTGAACCATACAACCGTGCAATATTGGGTTGTATTGAAGAGAGTCTCAGTCTTAAATCATTATCCACACACAGTCTGTGCCTGTACTTTGTTTTTTCATGCTAGTGAGGGCCGAGAATCCACTCTCACATAGGTACGTAGTTGCAAAGGGCATCAGTGTCTTAACAGCGCGATTTGCCAAGGAAAGACATTGAGCGCAGCCCTATCCAGAAATCTGGCAGTGATTAAATTACATTTTCACAGAACCGCTTGTTGCAATTTCAATGAGGCTCTCTTGTACAGATATCGGTAAGTGGACTGGAGGCAGGGCATGAAAGGGATAACGAATCCAGTTCGTGTCATCCGTTTCGGGAAAGTACCTGCGTAATTGCGCACTCAACTCACTCAGGTGATTCGCTATATCACATTTGACATTGTCCGTAAGCTTGAGTTCATTTGCATACAAAAAAAATCATACAATGATGGAAAGACCTGTGTGTTGTCCCAGAAAAGAGCTCCAACTTCTTAATCATAGCCTCAGTTTTGTCCTGCACATTTAAAATAGTTGCGGAGTACCTGTAATCCTAGATTCAGATCATTCAGGCGAGAAAAAACATCACCCAGATAGGCCAGTCGTGTGAGAAACTCGTCCTCATGCAAAGCAGTCAAACAAGTGGAAATGATGGTCAGTAAAGAAAACTTTAAGCTCGTCTCTCAATTTAAAAAAAACTTGCCAATACTTTGCACTTCTGTATGTTGTAAAAGCGTTACATGGTCGCTGACCATATCATTGCATAATGCAGAAAATACTAAGTTTTCACTGTAGTGTCCAAAACATCTTTCAAGCAGTCAGGCATTCGCTTGGCAGCAAGAGCCTCTCGGTGGATGCTGCAGTGTACCCAATTGGCGTCGGGAGCAACTGCTTGCACGCGCGTTACCACTCCACTATGTCTCCCTGTCATGGCTTTTGCTCCATCAGTACAAATACCAACACATCTTGACCACCAAGTCCATTTGATGACATAAAGCTGTCCAGTACTTAAAAAATATCGCCTCAAGTTGTCCTGGTTTCCAGTGGTTTGCAGAAGATCCTTCTTCCTTAATGGACCCCCCATAAACGTAACGGACAAATACCAGGAGCTGTGCCAGGCCCGCCACGTCTGTTGACTCATCCAGCTGTAACGCATATAATTCACTGGCTTGTATGCGAAAAAAACAAACCATCTCCTGCCATGTCACTGATGTGTCATGAAACAGTGTTGTTTGATGAAGGCGTTGTCCAGCAGCAGCAGGAAGAATACATTTCTTCACATGGGGCTTGCCTGTCCTAGCCACTAGGTAGCTCACCATATAAGATGCTTCTAGCCCCTCTTATTAATGGTATCTGTTGCTTTTATACATGTCTTACTACTCGAACGTAGTCTTTATTCTCGCTCGAAAAGCTCCTGTGGCTTTTCAAATTGTCATGTTTCGTTTCTAAATGTCTGCGCAAGAGTGAAGGTTTCCCGTGAGAGAGTAACGGTTAATGTGATTGGAATTATTTGACTAGGCTAGGTATGAGACTAGGTATGTGACATTGTGTTGTTATTTCGCTAAACACTATTTTTGGCAGTGAAACGAGGCCACTCAGGCGAGAGAAAAAAAACTCACCCAAATGTATATACATACATTGGACAATGTAAATGCACTGTTTGAAAATGTGAAGAATTATTTTTTTAATTTGGCGTACCCCCGACGGCATTGCGCGTACCCCCACCCAGTTTGGGAATACCTGGTGTAGATTGATGGGAGAAACAATTTTTTCAATCAAGCTTAGAATAAGGCTGTAACGTAACAAAATGTGGAAAAAGTCAAGGTGTCTGAATACTTTCCGAATGCACTGTATGTATAAATATATATATTTAAAAAAAATTATATTTACCAGTGGTAGAAGGTAAATTGAAAGAAAAAACTGGAGGCTTCGTTCCAAATGGCTTCCTATTCCTGATCAAAAGTAGTGCACTATACAGGAAATAGGGTGCCATCTGGTGCCATCTGATCTTTGTTTGCTATACTCGGCCTTGTCTCAGGATGGTAAGTTGGTGGTTGAAGATATCCCTCTAGTGGTGATGGGGCTGTGCTTTGGCAAAGTGGGTGGGGTTATATCCTGCCTGTTTGGCCCTGTCCGGGGGTATCATCGGATGGGGCCACAGTGTCTCCTGACCCCTCCTGTCTAAGCCTCGGCACAGCCAAAAGAGGACTGGCCACCGCTCATAGCCTGGTTCCTCTCTAGGTTTCTTCCTAGGTTTTTGCCTTTCTAGGGAGTTTTTCCTATCCACCGTGCTTCTACACCTGCATTGCTTGCTGTTTGGGGTTTTAGGCTGGGATTCTGTACAGCACTTTGATATATCAGCTGATGTAAGAAGGGCTATATAAATTGATTTGATTTGATATGCATCCACTACCTGTTCTCTGAAGAAGCTGGTCGTCAGGGTGTAGAGGATGGGGTTCAGGGCACTGTTGATGGGTAATATAAAGATCACCACCCAGGATGAGATGGTACCTGGAGGGGGAGAGAGAGAGGGAGTTAGAGGTGTGTGCATGTGGGGTGGGGTGTGTTTGTGTGTGTGTGTGTGTGTGTGTGTGTGTGTGTGTGTGTGTGTGTGTGTGTGTGTGTGTGTGTGTGTGTGTGTGTGTGTGTGTGTGCTTGTGTATTACCTGCAGTGTTGGGGAGTAGTGAATTTCATGTAGGTCAACTAGTAATTTAACTTTGTTTTTCATTAGCTTGGTGTAGTTGAACTCAATTCAAATCTTGGTAGTGTTTCCACTAGTTAATAGCTTTTTTTTTTACCATGTCACAGTGTAGCTAACTACTGGAACTACACACTATTATTTTACCATGTAGCGGTATAGTTAACTACTGGAAATACACACTACTGTTTTACCATGTAGCGGTGTAGTTAACTACTGGAAATACACACTACTGTTTTACCATGTAGCGGTATAGTTAACTACTGGAAATACACACTACTGTTTTACCATGTAGCGGTGTAGCTAACTACTGGAACTACACACTACTGTTTTAACATGTAGCGGTGTAGCTAACTACTGGAACTACACACTACTGTTTTAACATGTAGCGGTGTAGCTAACTACTGGAACTACACACTACTGGCGTCGTCCCGGGTGGCGCAGTGGTCTAGGGCACTGCATCGCAGTGCTAGCTGCGCCACCAGAGTCTCTGGGTTCGCGCCCAGGCTGGGCTGGGTTCGCGCCCAGGCTCTGTCGCAGCCGGCCGCAACCGGGAGATCCGTGGGGCGACGCACAATTGGCATAGCGTCGTCCGGGTTAGGGAGGGTTTGGCCGGTAGGGATATCCTTGTCTCAGTATGTAAAAAAAATAAAAAATAATAAAATGTATGCACTCTACTGTAAGTCGCTCTGGATAAGAGCGTCTGCTCTTGGCCGGTAGGGATATCCTTGTCTCAGTATGTAAAAATGTAATAAAATGTATGCACTCTACTGTAAGTCGCTCTGGATAAGAGCGTCTGCTAAATGACTAAAAATGTAAAATGTACTGTTTTACCGTGTAGCTAACTACTGGAACTACACACTACTGTTTTAACATGTAGCGGTGTAGCTAACTATTGGAACTACACACTACTGTTTTACCATGTAGCGGTGTAGCTAACTACTGGCACTACACACTACTGTTTTAACATGTAGCGGTGTAGCTAACTACTGGAACTACACACTACTGTTTTACCATGTAGCGGTGTAGCTAACTACTGGAACTACACACTACTGTTTTACCATGTAGCGGTGTAGCTAACTACTGGAACTACACACTACTGTTTTACCATGTAGCGGTGTAGCTAACTACTGGAACTACACACTACTGTTGTACCATGTAGCGGTGTAGCTAACTACTGGAACTACACACTACTGTTTTACCATGTAGCGGTGTAGCTAACTACTGGAACTACACACTACTGTTTTACCATGTAGCGGTGTAGCTAACTACTGGAACTACACACTACTGTTTTACCATGTAGCGGTGTAGCTAACTACTGGAACTACACACTACTGTTTTACCATGTAGCGGTGTAGCTAACTACTGGAACTACACACTACTGTTTTACCATGTAGCGGTGTAGCTAACTACTGGAACTACACACTACTGTTTTACCATGTAGCGGTGTAGCTAACTACTGGAACTACACACTACTGTTTTACCATGTAGCGGTGTAGCTAACTACTGGAACTACACACTACTGTTTTCACAAAAATAAAATATGGGTGAAGTAGGCAATCGTTTCCTTTCTTTTTCGGCATCAGACCTGCCTAATTCTCACTTGAAACAGTATTTACCTGGCATCTCGACCTACAACAGGGACAGTATTTACCTGGTATCTCGACCTGCAACAGGGACAGTATCTACCTGGCATCTCAACCTACAACAGGGACAGTATTTACCTGGTATCTCGACCTGCAGCAGGGACAGTATTTACCTGGTATCTCGACCTGCAGCAGGGACAGTATCTTGACCAGGAAGATGGGGATCCAGCAAAGGGCGTCAGAGAAGACGATGAAGAAGAACCTGTTAGCTACAGCCACATCTCTGTGTAGCCTGCTCCTCAGGTCTGTAACAGAACAACATGTTAGCTACAGCCACATCTCTGTGTAGCCTGCTCTTCAGGTCTGTAACAGAACAGTCTGTTAGCTACAGCAACGTCTCTGTGTAGCCTGCTCTTCAGGTCTGTAACAGAACAGCCTGTTAGCTACAGCAACGTCTCTGTGTAGCCTGCTCTTCAGGTCTGTAACAGAACAGCCTGTTAGCTACAGTCAGGTCTCTGTGTAGCCTGGTCCTCAGGTCTGTAAACAGAACAGCCTGTTAGCTACAGTCAGGTCTCTGTGTAGCCTGGTCCTCAGGTCTGTAACAGAACAGCCTGTTAGCTACAGTCAGGTCTCTGTGTAGCCTGGTCTTCAGTTCTGTAACAGAACAGCCTGTTAGCTACAGTCAGATCTCTGTGTAGCTTGGTCTTCAGGTCTGTAACAGAACAGCCTGTTAGCTACAGCCAGGTCTCTGTGTAGCCTGGTCCTCAGGTCTGTAACAAAACAGCCTGTTAGCTACAGCCAGGTCTCTGTGTAGCCTGGTCTTCAGGTCTGTAACAAAACAGCCTGTTAGCTACAGCCAGATCTCTGTGTAGCCTGCTCCTCAACAAAGCTTCAACTACAAATAATATTCAAGTAAGAGATTGTTTACTTTTTACAAGAGGGTTCAGAGTTCACTTGTGGTCTTCCTTTACAGGGCCTGAAAGTATTCACACCCCTTGACCTATTCCACATTTTTTTGTGTTCAGCTTGAATTTAAAATAGATAAAATTAAGATTTTGTGTCACTGGCCTACACACAATGCCCCATAATGTCAAAGTGGAATTATGCTTTTAGAAATGTTTACAAATTCCTTAAAAATTTAAAGCTGAAATGTATTGAGTCAATAAGTATTCAACCTCTTTGTTGTGGCAAGCCTAAGTTCAGGAGTAAAAATGTGCTTAACAAGTCACATAATAAGTTGCATGGACTCACTCCGTGTGCAATAGTGTTTAACATGATTTTTGAATTACTTCACCAGTGAATTTCAAACACATAGTTAACCACAAAAGCAGACATTGAATATTCCTTTGAGCATGGTGAAGTTATTAATTACACTTTGGAAGCTGAATCAATACAACCAGTCACAACAAAGATACAGGCGTCCTTCCTAACTGAGTTGCCGGAGAGGAAGGAAACCGCTAAGTGATTTTATCATGAGGCCAATGACTTTAAATAGGTTACAGAGTGTAGTGGCTGTGACAGGAGAAAACTGAGGATGGATCAACAACATTGTAGTTATTCCACAGTGTGAATCTAAATGACAGAATGCAAAGGAGGAAGCTTGTACAGAATTTAAAACAAATCCTAAACATGCACCCTGTTTATAATAAGGCACAAAAGTCAGACTGCTAAAAAAATTGGCTAAGAAATGTACTTTATGTCCAGAATACAAAGCATTATGTTTGGTTGAAATCCAACACAACACATCACTGAGTACCACTCTTCATACAGTATTTTCAAGCATGGTGGTGGCTGCATCATGTTATGGGTATGCTTGTCATCGGCAAGGACTTGAGTTTTTTAGGATAACAATAAATGGAATAGAGCTAAGCACAGGCAAAATCCAACAGGAAAACCTGGTTCAGTCTGCTTTCCAACAGACACTGGGGGACAAATTCACCTTTCAGCAGGACAATAACCTAAAACACAAGGTTCGTTCCTACACACATTGAGTCACGTGGCCGTGGCTTGCTAGATAAAGCAGGCACACAGGTATTGAGGCATTCAGTTACTGTTATATTGAACGTCAGAATGGGCAAAACGAGTGACCTAAGTGACTTTGAGCGTGGTATGATCTTCGGTGCCAGGTGTGCCGGTTCCAGTATCTCAGAGACAGCCATCCTCCTGGGATTTTCACGCACGACAGTGTCAAGGGTTTACCGAGAATGGTGCTACAAACAAAAACACATTCAGTCAGCGGCAGTCCTGGGGACGAAAACTGCTAGTTGATGAGAGGTGGAAGGACAATGGCAAGAATCGACAAGAACAGGCAGGCCACAAACAGGCAGATAACGGCGCAGTACAAAAGTGGTGCAGAATCTCGGTACGCTCAACTCCTTGGTCCTTGTCACGGATGGGCTATTGCAGCAGATGACCACACTGGACTCCACTCCTATCAGCTAAAAACAAGAAGTGGCTCCAGTAGAAAAACATCACCTGGTCCGACGAATCCTGGTTCCTATTGCGTCATGCTGATGACAGGTTCAGGATTTGGCGTAATCAGCACGAGTCAGAGGTTGGTGGCACCTTAATTGGGGAGAATGGGCTTGTGGTAATGACTGGAGCGGAATCAGTGGAATGGAATCAAATAGATCAAACACACGGTTTCTGGGTGTTTATTGCCATTCCATATGCTCCGTACCGGCCATTACTATGAGCAGTTCCCCTCAGCATCCTCCACTGGCATGAGTCCATGGCCCCATCCTGCCTGGTGTCAACTGGCCAATGAGTGTACACATTGATTGCTCTAAATGTTGAAAATGCGTGGGCACGGGAGAGAAACAAACTGGTGCAGTTTGAGTTCATGTGGCGGAGTGTGATGCAGCGCTGGAGAAAGGGGTGTGAGCTGGTGGGTCAAGGCAGGGTGACGTGTTTGTATGTGTTTGTTTTGTATTTAAAAAATGTAAAAACATACAAAAAAATGATGTTCCTGAGTGGCCTAGTTACAGTTTTGACTTCAATCGGCTTGAAAATATATGTCAAGACTTGGAAATGGTTGTCTAGCAATGGTTAACAACCAACTTGATTGAGCTTGAATATTTTTTGTATAATAATGTGCAAATATTGTATAATCCAGGTGTGCAAAGCTCTTAGAGACTTACCCAGAAAGACTCACAGCTGTAATCACTGACAAAGGTGAATCTAACACTCTCAGGAGTGTGAATAATTATGTAAATGAGATATTTCTGTATTTCATTTTTAATAAATGTGCAAAAATGCCCTAAAAACACATTTTCACTTTCTCATTATGGGATATTGTGATATCATTATGGGGTATTGTGATGTCATTATGGGATATTGTGATATCATTATGGGGTATTGTGATGTCATTATGGGATATTGTGTGTAGATGGGTGAGAAAAACATATATAGAATCCATTTTGAATTCAGGCTGTAACACAACATGTGGAACAACTCCAGAGGTATGAATACTTTCTGAAGGGACTGTACCTGTAGCATTGATTCCAGTCTTATAGATGGAGTAGAACATGGAGGAGTAGGAGAACACTATCACCAGGAAGGCTACCAGGTTCAGACCTATGGAGACACACACACACACACACAGTGCAGAATAAACACATGCATACACAGGGGGAGACCCAGTGCAGAATTAACACACACACACACACTCGTTATAGGAGAACACTATCACCAGGAAGGCTAACAGGTTCAGACCCTTAGAGAGAGATTTTAGATATTTAGAAACCTTTTAATTGCACAATTTAGAGAGAGCGAGGGAGAAGGAGAGAGAGAGAGAGAGAGAGATAGAGAGATACACATGTGCATGAGAGAAATACATGCAGGCTGGCAGGCACACACACACACACACACACACACACACACACACACACACACACACACACACACACACACACACACACCGTACCAAGGAATATTCCGATAGAGTATCCTTTTGCAGTGGGTTTCTCCTGTCTGTCAGAGTGTAGGGGGAAGCAGACCCCGTTGCGACCATAGTAGTTTCCAAACAGATCGTCGTTCAGCAAGGGAACCACAGCGATGATGAACCCCAGCACCCAGATAGACACTAGCACCACCTAGTGGGGAGATATGGTACAACATACTGTCTATAGGCCCTATAGCACAGTATTCACATCTTACCCTGGAGGTCCAGACTACTGGTGGTTTTCTGTTCTACCTGATAAAGTGTCCCAGGTCTAAATCAGTGCCTGATTAAAGGGAAAGAATGAAAAGAAGCCTTTGAGGTCCAGAGTTGGAATTGAAGGGACAAAATGTGACTGACTGGCTCAAACCGGGAGAGGCAGGTAGCCTAGTGGTTAGAGAGTTGGGCCAGTAACTGAAAGGTTGCTGGATTGAATCCCCGAGCTGACAACGTTGTTCTGAACAAGGCAGTTAACCCACTGTTCCCAGTGGGTTGTCTTTGTAAATAAGACATTCTTAACTGACTTGCCTAGTTAAATTGAAAATGTGTTTTTTACTTTGGATAAAAGTAGAGACTCAGAGCTAGAAAATGCTATATCACACACTACAGTTGAGGAACAATGGGAAAGAAATTCTGCTTTGAAAATTTGATAACTTTGTAACCCCACTTTTGAGAAAATGGCCCTTGAATGTGATACTGGAAAGCTCTTCTTTGCCTACACCCATTTAACATCATTCACACCCTCTTAAGCCTTAGCCCCACCCTTCTCTTTAAGGATTCACATGTGAGGCCATGTGCTAAACAGAGGGAGTACAGTAGTGTACTGAACAACCAAAGATTTCATGACTAAATGCTGGTTTATACTACGTCTATCGACATGTCTGTAGACAGTTGTCGTAGTGACATCCTGAACATTCTATTGACGTCTGACATCAAACTTGTCATTGTCGTTATGAAAAAGCATAAACACAAAAATGACAGGCTGCATGACATCAGCAGCCTGGTGGTCCAAAATATCATAACTGGTGTATTTTAACACCAATAAGTCCATCTATTTCAAAATGAATTCAGTAAATGTCAATGTTGACACCAATAAGTCCATCTATTTCAAAATGAATTCAGTAAATGTCAATTTTAACACCAATAAGTCCATCTATTTCAAAATGATGTTAGTATATGTCAATCTAGTAAAACAGGCAACTAATAGCAACTTTCTAAACAATGGTTTGGTTTGTTTCTAGCTTGTTAGCTAGTTAGTTAGCTAACTTTAAGTTAGCTGGCTAGGCAATTCAAATAATGACTGTATCATATAGCTGACAGCATCTTAACTTTAGCAAAGTTGATTCATTATTACAGGAAAATAAACTCACAACAAGATCATTATTTACAAGTTAATGGCGACCTAATTACAGAAAATAGGATGTGAGTGTGACAAAATAAAAGCAGGGCATTCCACTGGAGAATTTTAAAACTTGGACACTGTCTCATATCCTAATTTCACTTTGGTGCAGGTCATGTTGTTCTTCACATTACCGTCTCTGGTAAACACACACTATATCAAATGAAATGAAAGTTTATTTGTCACATGCACAGGATACAGAAAGTGTAAAGGGTACAGTGAAATGGTTACTTGCATGATGGAGTCTTTTGTTTAGATATGTAGCTAGCTAGTTAAACAATGAACCATAATCCCAACTCATGTTATTACCCTGCAGGTAGATAAAGCTAACCAACTAGGTTCACTGTTAGCTAGCTAGCTAACATAAGTCCATAAACTAGCAATGCAAATGGCTCTGAGATACAAATAATATTCCTACACAGATCATACACGTAACGTTAGTAAGCGAGCCAGCTAGCTAGCTAACAGTATGCATTAACTTGCAATGAAAATTACTTTCTGTCAAAATTAGAAACTTATAATATCTGAAAATGTAGCTAGCTAGACTCTCTTACCCTTATACATGTATGAACGCTTCTCCCTCTGTCACGGATGCCATGGTTGCCCTTAGTTTGAAGATGTAATCCAGAGACAGGTGTTTTATACAACAGCCTTCTGTGTGTTCTCTTTTCACCTCCCTCTGCATATTTGCAATCAAATGGCAGAATTTCTCTCCTTAGCCATCATACTCTGCTTCCACCGGGCATTCCACTGATTTCAAAACTCCATTAAGTAGAAAGCATTAGCAACACTTTTGCAGTTCTTCGTGATATCTTTCAAAAAAAAACTTTGTTAGAAAGGATTACCTACACATACTGAGCCCTACATGGTAGACCAATCCGAACTCATCTCTCGGCATGTCCAGCCCATCCATTATCTCAGCCAATCATGGCTAGCGGGAAGGTTTCTGGCTTCTTCCATGGCTAAACCAACTAGGCTAGTAATTTAACAATTGTATTCGTATTTCCAGATGGCATACATGTTTCTTATTAAGGTGCATGAAAGTTTACATGTTCCAGAAAGCATTTCTGCCAACAACAAAAAACGAATTTTGATAAAAAATGAATGTTTACGTTGAAATTACATCTCTTGTGAAGTAGTGACACTCGACATATGCCTAGTTTCCTGAAACGAGTCACAGATAGATCAACGTAATTGCCACAGATGGTGCAGCAGTGCTTGTGTATAAAGTCAACAGCTGACAGACTCAGTCTGTAGTTTACCTGGTAATCAGATATATAACCTGATATAACAGATTAAGTAGTTTGTCCTGTTAAAGGGCACAAGTAGTGTCATAAGAAGGCATAGTGTGACTCACCACAGTCTGTAGTTTACCAGGTCTCAGGTGGCTGAAGGGAAACACTATGACCAGGAACTTCTCCAGGGTCAGGTAGGTCAACAGCAGAACCGATACCTGGAAGACAGCATTACAGTTACAAACATAGACTTTGTCTCTGTCTCCGTCTCTCGATAGTCAGGTAGGTCAACAGCAGAACTGATACCTGGAAGACAGCATTACAGTTACAAACATAGACTTTGTCTCTGTCTCCGTCTCTCGATAGTCAGGTAGGTCAACAGCAGAACTGATACCTGGAAGACAGCATTACAGTTACAAACATACACTTTGTCTCTGTGTCTCTCTCTCTCTGTCTCTCTCTCTTCCTAGTCAGATAGATCAGAAACAGATCAGAAACAGAACTGATACCTGCAGATACAGCATTACAAGAGGTCAAGACAACTGATTCCTGTAGTAGAACCGTGGACTCTGTAGTAGTAGAACCGTGGACTCTGTAGTAGAACCGTGGACTCTGTAGTAGAACCGTGGACTCTGTAGTAGAACCGTGGACTCTGTAGTAGAACAGTGGACTGTCAGTCTGTTTCTACTTTCTTGCCGACTATGGAATTGCCCTGCCAAACAGACCGGGACCTAATGAGTGACAATGATTTGGCATGATGGCACAAACAGACTGGGACGACTAGAACATCGTGATCCTCCAGACTTCTTCAGGGGAAACAGCTTGGGCTGCCATTTGGGCTGTGTCCCAACTGGCACACCACATTGCACCCTAAAGTAGTGCACTACATTGAGGGTAGGTTACCATTTGGAACACTTCCTCAGACATTTATTGGGAGAGGAAATATATTCAGGACATTGTGAGTTAGCCTGCAGACAGGACATGACGTTCTGGAAGAATCAGAATGAGAGCAGAGCAATATATTAAAAATTCACTCCGGGAATCTTAATTTATGTCTGTAAACTGACACCAATAACTATACTCATTATTCTCATTGTACCTCTGAGGACTTTCTCTCCATCCACAGGTGTGTCTGTGTACGCGCGTGTTAATTCACCTCTGAGGAGAGCATAGCCAGGAATCCGATGGTTCGACATTCCACACTCTCCATCCACAGGAGAGCGTTACGATTGTACTCCCCTCGGAACTTCACGTCAAACACACCGACAAAGAACAGGTACACTCCCATCAGACAGTCTGCACCTGGGGAGAGCGAGAGAGAGAGAGAACTCTAATACATTCTCACTGACTGTATACATTTGCGATAGGTTCAAAGAGTTCAAGATTGTATCTGGGTAGTTTGTCTTGTGTTGCGAGAGAGACGGTGAGAAAGAGAGCTAGAAATTAAAAAGGAAATAATCTTAACAGAGAAAAATGTCCTCCTTTTTGCTACCTATATCCCCCCCACTAGAATCCCCATACTTTAATGAAAAAAGATTCTCCATCCTAAAGGGTGAGGTCAATGATGTCTATGCCCAGGGACATGTACTAGTATATGGTGTTGGATTCT
Source organism: Salvelinus alpinus (assembly GCF_045679555.1). Classification (NCBI taxonomy): domain Eukaryota; kingdom Metazoa; phylum Chordata; class Actinopteri; order Salmoniformes; family Salmonidae; genus Salvelinus; species Salvelinus alpinus. The sequence continues at coordinate 39,057,973 of NC_092109.1, forward strand.
GGGTTAAACTTGACAGAATAAACTTGGTTAAGCTTTCTTTACTCTGAGAATTAGAACCTAACAATGGTGACCTAAATGCCAGAACTGGACAATAACCTGACATTCTCAGCACACAGAGGGACAAGCACCTACCTGGAGGTGACAGCATTCCCTCCCAAATATACCCCCCTGGACACAATTACGACAAAACAACCAACAAGAAAATGGGTCACAACTCTTGCAGCTATGTCACATGCAGGGTCAGAACATAGTCAATGGTAGGCTTTGAAGGGACTCCTACGGTAGGTACACCTACAGCTTGGCCCTTGGCAGTAGTACTGTAGATTGCTTAATCACTGACCTCAACCCGGAGTCTCTCAGGGCATTCACAGTCTGCCCACTGACACCCCTTTCAGATCACAGCAAAGTCACAGTCTACTTGAACAAAGCAGTACTCAATCATGAGGCATCAAAGCCAAAGGAACTGAATAATATTAAGAAACTATCGGGCAACAATAAATCCAATCCTTTTAGACAATTTCCTGGACATAATGGTTTCACTGCAATAGTGAAGGTGTAAACTTGCATGTAGAAAGCCTAAACTGTATATTTGACCTCTCAGCTTTCTTAGCAAATCAAAAAAATTCCAGCAGAAAACCTAAAAAATGTATTACAACAATGGCAAATGGTTTGAGGAAGAACGCAAAACCCTAAGAAAGAAATTGAGCAACCTATCCAACCAAAAACAGAGACCCAGAAAACCTGAGTCTACACCTTCACTATGGTGAATCACTAAAACAATACAGAAATACTCTACGGAAAAAGAAGGAACAGCACGTCAGAGATCAGCTCAATGTAATTGAAGAATCGATAGAATCTAACCACTTCTGGGAACATTGGAACACACTAAACAAACAACCATACGAAGAGTTATCTATCCAAAACGGAGATGTGTGATTAAACCACTTCTCCAATCTTTTTGGATCTATAACAAAGAACAAAGAACAAACAGCAAAAACATTTACATATACAAACTCTTAGAATCAGCTATTAAAGACTACCAGAACCCACTGGATTATCCAATTACATTGAACTACAAGACAAAATACAAACCCTCCAACCCAAAAAGGCATGTGGTGTTGATGGTATCCTAAATGAAATGATAAAATATACAGACCACAAATTTAAATTGGCTATACTTTAACATCATCCTCAGCTATGGCATCTTCCCCATTATTTGGAACCAAGGACTGATCACCCCAATTCACAAAAGTGGAGAGAAATTCGACCCCAATGGGAAAATCCTCTGCATTATCATTAACAGCAAACTCCTATGTTTCCTCAGTGAAAACAACGTCCTGAGCAAATTTGGTTTTTACCGAATTACCGTACAAAAGACCACAAATTTACTTTGTGCACCCTAATTGACAAAGAAACAAACCAAAACAAAAGTAAAGTCTTCTCCTGCTTTGCAGAACTGAATTTGGCATGAGGGTCTACTATATAAATTGATGGAAAGCGATGTTGGGGTAAAACATACAACATTATAAAATCCCTGTACACAAACAACAAGTGTGCTGTTAAAACACACAGATTTCTTTCCTCAGGGTCATGGGTTGAGACAGGGATGCAGCTTGAGCCCCACCCTCTTCAACATACTGTGCCTACAGAAAGTCTACAACCCCTTGAACATTTTTCACATTTTGCTGCCTTAAAATGTAATTTTACCTACAGATCTACACAACCTTCTCCACATTTTCAAAGTGAAAGAAAGTTATAGATTATAGATTTTACAAATTAAGAAAAAACAACAACAAAAAAACAAAGATGTCTTGATTACGGATGACATCACACCTCTTTTTCACATGAATACTTGGTGAAAGCACCTTTGGCAGCCATTACAGCTGTCAATCATTTGGAATAATATTCTACTAACTACCAACTTAGGGCAACATATATCCATTGTTTTTATCAAAATTGCTCAAGCTTGTTAAATTTGTTTGGGAATCATTGATGGACAGCAATATTCAAACTTTGTCTCTGATTTTCAAGCTAATTTAAGTCAGGACTGACACTAGACCCCTCAGGAACAATCAACAACTCTTGGAAAGACAATCTGGTGTATCTTTTGCATTAACATTTGTGTAATTGTCCCATTGAAAAATACAACTTTAGCTAAGGGTTAGGTTTTCAGAAGACTGAGGTGGGGTTTTTCGTAACTTTTTACCTGGGCTTTAATCAGTTCATATTTCTTCTGATCCTGACAAACTCCCCAGTCTCTGCCGGTGACATGCATATACAACATGATGCTGCCACCACAATACTTAAAAATAGAGATGGTTTCACTTTGTGTTGTATTGGATTTGTCCTAACTCTGTAGTTTTTAATTTTTATTATTTTATTCTTTATTCTTCTGCGGGACAATTACACACATTTTTAAGCAAAGACACAACACAATGGCTTACCAGGTTGATGTTGAGTGGTCTAGTCTCAGTTGTGACTTAAATCTGCTTAAAAAACAGAAACAAGGTTTAAATATCGCTGTCCATCAATGACTCCCAACCAAAGTATTCGGACCACTTGACTTTTTCCACATTTTGTTACTTTACAGCCTTATTCAAAATGTATAAAATCATTTTTCCTCATTAATCTACACACAATACCCCCAAAATTACAAAGCCAAAACAGATTTTTTGAAAATAGTGCAAATTTATAAATAATAACGCTACAAGCTTGGCACACTTGTATTTGGGGAGTTTCTCCCATTCTCTGCATATCCTCTCAAGATCTGTCAGGTTGGATGGGGAGAGTCGCTGCACAGCTATTTTCAGTTCTCTCCAGGGATGTTCGATCAGGTTCAAGTCCGGGCTCTGGCTGGGCCACTCAAGGACATTCAGAGACTTGTCCCGAAGCTACTCCTCCTTGTCTTGGCTGTGTGCGTAGGGTCGTTGTCCTATTGGAAGGTGAACATTTGCCCCATTCTGAGGTCCTGAGCAGTCTGGAGCAGGTTTTCATCAAGGATCTCTGTACTTTGCTCTGTTCATCTTTGCCTCGATCCTGACAAGTCTCCCAGTCCCCGAGGCTGAAACACATCCCTATAGCATGATGCTTCCACCCACCGCTTTACTGTAGGGATGGTGCCAGGTTTTCTCCAGACGTGACACTTAGGATTCAGGCCTAAGTGTTCAAGCTTGGTTTCATCAGACCAGAGAATCTTATTTCTCATAGTCAGAGTCCATTAGGTGCCTTTTGGCAAACTCCAAGCGGGCTGTCATGTGCCTTTTACTGAGGAGTGGCTTCAATCTGGCCCCTCTACAATAAAGGCCTGATTGGTGGTTTGTTGATTTGCCAACTACACAGAGGAGCTCTGGAGCTCTGTCAGAGTGACCTCCCTGACCAAGGCCCTTCTCCCCCGATTGCTCATTTTGGCCGGGTGGCCAGCTCCAGGAAGAGTCCAAACTTCTTCCATTTAAGAATGAGGCCACTGTGTTCTTGGGGACCTTCAATGCTGCAGAAATGTTTTGGTACTCTTCCCCAGATCTGTGCCTCAACACAATCTTGTCTCGGAGGTCTACGGACAATTCCTTCGACCTCATGACTTGGTTTTTGCTCTGACATGCACTGTCAACTGTGGGACCTTACATAGACAGGTGTGTGCTTTTCCAAATCATGTCCAATCAATTGAATTTACAACAAGGTGGACTCCAATCAAGTTGTAGAAACATGTCAAGGATGATCAATGGAAACAGGATGCACCTGAGCTTAATTTCAAGTCTTATAGCAAAGGGTCTGAATACTTATGTAAATAAGGTATTTCTGTTTTTAATTTTTAATAAAATAGCCACACATTTTTGCTTTGTCATTTTGGGGTATTGTGTGTAGATTGACGAGGAAAATAACAATTTAATCCATTTTAGAATAAGCCTGTAATGTAACAAAATGTGGAAAAAGTGAAGTAGTCTGACTACTTTCTGAATGCACTGTATGTCAATGAATTGGCAAGGGCACTAGAACAGTCTGCAGCACTCCAAGCGGTGAGTGATGATGAGTACTTTGTCAGTATGCTTTTAAGCTTTTGTTTATTTATATATATTTTTTGAAGTCTGAAGTCAAATGTCTGTTTGCTGATGATCTGGTGCTTCTGACGCCAACTAAGGAGGGCCTACAGCACCTAGATCGTCTGCACATATTCTGTCAGACCTGGGCATTGACAGTGAATCTCAGTCATACAAAAATAATGGTGTTCCAGCTGCCGGAACCACAACTACAAATTCCATCTAGACACCGTTGCCTTAGAGCACATCAGCACCACAGGTACATTCCACAAAGCTTTAAATGATCTGAGAGACAAGGCAAGAAGGGCCTTCTACACAATCAAAAGGAACATAAAATTCAACATCCCAATTAGGATCTGTGTCACGCCCTGGCCTTAGTATTATTTGTTTTATTTATTATTTTAGTTAGGTCAGGGTGTGACATGGGTTATGTGTGTATTTTGGGGTATTATATGGTAGAGCGGGGTGTTGGTTGTAGTGTATGGGTTTGTGTTGAGTGTATGTATCTAGCTGTGTCTATGGGTGTGTGTAGTTTTCTAGGAAAGTCTATGGTGGCCTGAATGGGTTCTCAATTAGAGACAGCTGGTTTCTGTTGTCTCTAATTGGGAACCATATTTAAGGCTGCCATAGGCTTTAGCTGTTTGTGGGTCATTGTATATGTATATGTCGACGTAAGTAGTTTGTGTGTGCACTTGCGGTTTAGGTTTCACGATCGTTTGTTGTTTGGTTAGTGTGTTAAGTGTTACGTGTTCATCTTCGTCTTCGTCGTTATAATTAAAGAAGATGTATTCAAGTCATGTTGCGCCTTGGTCCTCTCTTTCACGTCAACACGATCGTGACAGAATGACCCACCAATCTACGACCAAGCAACATGACCAGCGGCAACAGGAGCAGCGCAAGGAGAAATGGACTTGGGAGGAGATCCTGGACGGTAAAGGACCCTGGGCTCAGCTAGGGGAATATCGCCGTCCCAAGGCGGAGCTGGAGGCAGCGAAGGCAGAGAGGCGCTGGTATGAGGAGGCAGCGCGGCGACGCGGTTGGGAGCCCGAGAGTCAGACCCAAAAATTTCTTGGGGGGAGGCACACGAGGAGTGTGGCAAAGCCGGGTAGGATACCTGAGCCAACTCCCCGTGCTTACCGTGGAGTGAGAGAGCGTCGTACTGGTCAGACACCGTGTTATGCGGTAAAGCGCACGGTGTCCCCAGTACGCGTGCTTAGCCCAGTGCGGGCTATTCCACCTTGCCGCACTGGGAGGGCTAGGTTGGGCATCGAGCCAGATGTCATGAAGCCGGCCCAACGTATCTGGTCTCCAGTACGTCTCCTCGGGCCGGCATACATGGCACCAGCCTTACGAATGGTGTCCCCGGTTCGCCAGCATAGCCCAGTGCGGGCTATTCCACCTCGCCGCACTGGCAGGGCTACGGGCACCATTCAACCTGGTAAGGTTGGGCAGGCTCGGTGCTCAAGAGCACGTGTCCTCCTTCACGGTCCGGTATACCCGGTGCCACCTCCAAGTACCAGTCCACCGGTGGCAGCCCCCCGCACCAGGCTGTCTCTCCGGGTTCTCTCTCCAGCTGCTCCCACCTGTCCAGCGCTGTCAGAGCTTTCCTCCTCTCCAGCGCAGCCAGTGCCTATACCACGCACCAGGCCTACTGTGCGCCTCAGCAGGGCAGAGTCGGCCGTCTGCCCAGCGCCGTCTGCACTGCCTGTCTGCCCAGCGCCGTCTGAGCCATCTGTCTGCCCAGCGCCGTCGGAGCCATCTGTCTGCCCAGCGCCGTCTGAGCCCGTCTGCCCAGCGCCGTCTGAGCCCGTCTGCCCAGCGGCGCCTGAACTGCCCGTCTGCCCAGCGGCGCCTGAACTGCCCGTCTGCCCAGCGGCGCCTGAACTGCCCGTCTGCCCAGCGGCGCCTGAACTGCCCGTCTGCCCAGCGGCGCCTGAACTGCCCGTCTGCCCAACGGCGCCTGAACTGCCCGTCTGCCATGAGCCTGCAAAGCCGCCCGTCTGCCATGAGCCTGCAAAGCCGCCCGTCTGCCAAGAGCCTACAGAGCCTTCCGCCAGACCGGATCAGCCAGAGCCTTCCGCCAGACCGGATCAGCCAGAGCCTTCCGCCAGACCGGATCAGCCAGAGCCTTCCGCCAGACCGGGTCAGCCAGAGCCTTCCGCCAGACCGGATCAGCCAGAGCCTTCCGCCAGACCGGATCAGCCAGAGCCTTCCGCCAGACCGGATCAGCCAGAGCCTTCCGCCAGACCGGATCAGCCAGAGCCTTCCGCCAGACCGGATCAGCCAGAGCCGTCCAGCCAGGACCAGCCAGAGCCGTCCAGCCAGGACCTGCCAGAGCCGTCCAGCCAGGACCTGCCAGAGCCGTCCAGCCAGGACCTGCCAGAGCCATCCAGCCAGGACCTGCCAGAGCCGTCCAGCCAGGACCTGCCAGAGTCCCTCAGCCAGGACCTGCCAGAGTCCCTCAGCCAGGACCTGCCAGAGTCCCTCAGCCAGGACCTGCCAGAGTCCCTCAGCCAGGACCTGCCAGAGTCCCTCAGCCAGGACCTGCCAGAGTCCCTCAGCCAGGACCTGCCAGAGTCCCTCAGCCCGGTGCTGCCCCTTATCCCGGTGCTGCCTCTTAGTCCGGTACTGCCCCTTATTCCAGTGGGGTTAAGTAAACGGGTAGTGACTATGGTGGGGTGGGGACCACGACCAGTGCCGGAGCCGCCGCCGTGGAAGGAAGCCCACCCAGACCCTCCCCTAGACTATGTGCTGGTGCGCCCGGAGTTCGCACCTTAAGGGGGGGGTTATGTCACGCCCTGGCCTTAGTATTATTTGTTTTATTTATTATTTTAGTTAGGTCAGGGTGTGACATGGGTTATGTGTGTATTTTGGGGTATTATATGGTAGAGCGGGGTGTTGGTTGTAGTGTATGGGTTTGTGTTGAGTGTATGTATCTAGCTGTGTCTATGGGTGTGTGTAGTTTTCTAGGAAAGTCTATGGTGGCCTGAATGGGTTCTCAATTAGAGACAGCTGGTTTCTGTTGTCTCTAATTTGGAACCATATTTAAGGCTGCCATAGGCTTTAGCTGTTTGTGGGTCATTGTATATGTATATGTCGACGTAAGTAGTTTGTGTGTGCACTTGCGTTTTAGGTTTCACGATCGTTTGTTGTTTGGTTAGTGTGTTAAGTGTTACGTGTTCATCTTCGTCGTTATAATTAAAGAAGATGTATTCAAGTCATGTTGCGCCTTGGTCCTCTCTTTCACATCAACACGATCGTGACAATCTGGCTAAAAATACTTTAATCAGTTATAGAACCCTTTCCCTTTATGGTTGTGAGGTCTGGGGTCCGCTCACCAACCAAAATGGGACAAACACCAAATTGAAACTCCATGCAGAATTTAGTAAAAACATATTCTGTGTACAACAATATCCACCAAATAATGCATGCAGAGCAGAACTACCTAAAAGGAAGCGATTCTCATACATTCCATAACAAAGCCATGGCCTACAGAGAGGTGAAACTGTAGAAGAGTCCCCCTCAGCCAGCTGGTCCTGGGGCTCTGTTCACAAACACAAACAGACCCCACAGAACCCCAGGACAGCAAAACAATTAGAACCAGCCTGTCACGTTCGCCGTAAGGAGGAGACCAAGGCACAGCGTGATATGTATACATTCTCTTTAATAAGACGAATGGACACGAACACTAGACAAGCTAACAAACTAACAAAACGAACGTGAAGCTAAAAAAACACTGACATGCAACTACACATAGACAATAACCCACCAACCAAACTGGAAAATGGCAACCTAAATAGGATCCCCAATCAGAGACAACGATAAACAGCTGCCTCTGATTGGGAACCAATTCAGGCCACCATAGACCTACATATGCCTAGATTACACACAGACACCTAGACATACAAAACCCCTAGACAATACAAAACAATCATACCCACCCTCGTCACACCCTGACCTGACCAAAATAATACAGAAAACACAGAATACTAAGATCAGGGCATGACAGTACCCCCCCCCCCCCCCCCCTCCCCCCCAAAGGTGCGGACTCCCGCCCGCAAACCTGAACTTATAGGGGAGGCTCCGGGTGGGCATCTACCCTCGGTGGCGGCTCTGTTTCTGGACGCCGCCCCCCTTCTTTACACTGAGTCCGCTCTTGTAGCACTGACCCATGGATCGTCGCTGGAGGCTCCGGACTGGAGATTGTCGTTGGAGGTTCCGGACTGTGGTCCGTCGTTGGAGGTTCCGGACTGTGGCCCGTCGTTGGAGGTTCAGGACGGTGGCCCGTCGTTGGAGGTTCCGTTCTGTGGCCCGTCGTTGGAGGTTCCGGTCTGTGGCCCGTCGTTGGAGGTTCCGGTCTGTGAACTGTCGCCGGACGCTCTGGACTGGGTACTGTCGCCGGACGCTCTGGACTGGGTACTGTCGCCGGACGCTCTGGACTGGGTACTGTCGCCGGACGCTCTGGACTGCCGAGGCGCACCTTAGGCCTGGTGCGTGGTGCCGGAACTGGTGGTACCGGGCTGAGGACACGCACCTCAGGGCGAGTGCGAGGAGCACGAACAGGGCGTACTGGACCCTGGAGGCGCACTGGAGGCCTGGTGCGTGGTGCCGGAATTGGTAGTACCGGGCTGGGGACTCGCACCTCAGGGCGAGTGCGAGGAGCAGGAACAGGGCGTACTGGACCCTGGAGGCGCACTGGAGGCCTGGTGCGTGGTGCCGGAACTGGTGGTACCGGGCTGGGGACACGCACCTCAGGGAGAGTGCGGGGAGGAGGAACAGGATACACTGGACCATGGAGACGCATTGGAGATCCAGAAATCAGAGCTGGCTCAATATGTCCTGGCTGGATGACCATTCTAGCCCGGCAAACGTGAGGAGCTGGAATAGAGCGCACCAGGCTAAGAATGCGAACTGGAGACATCGTGCGCATCTCTGCATAACACGGTGCCTGACCAGTTACACGCTCCCCACGGTAAGCACAAGGAGTTGGCTCAGGTCTCCTACCTGACTCAGCCAATCTCCTCGTGTGCCCCCCCCAAAAAAATTTGTGGGACTGCCTCTCGGGCTTCCGTGCTAGCCGTGTACCTACATATCGTTGCCGTTCCTCTATTCTCCGGTATTTTTCCTCGTAGTATCTCCGTTCCACTTTCGCTGCCTCTATCTCCTCTTCAGAAAGGCGATACTCCCCCGGCTGTGTCCAGGGTCCTGCTCCATCCAGAATTTCCTCCCAGGTCCATTTCCCCATTAACCTTTCACGAGCCTCTACCCCGGGTCCGGGATCACCCCCCACCCCCCCCACACACTGATTAGCATAGCTAGCATAGCTTCACAAGTAGATAGTAGCATCTAAATATCATTAAATCACAAGTCCAAGACACCAGATGAAAGATACAGATCTTGTGAATAAAGCCACCATTTCAGATTTTTAAAATGTTTTACAGGGAAGACAAAATATGTAAATCTATTAGCTAAACACGTTAGCAAAATACACCACTATTCTAACTCCATCAGTTTCTTACTCCTTCAGGTGCTATCACCAATTCGGCTCAACTAAGATATTGATAGCCAATAACCTATAAAAAAAACCATCAGATGACAGTCTGATAACATATTCATGGTATAGGATAGTTTTTGTTAGAAAAAAGTGCATATTTCAGGTAGAAATCACAGTTTACAATTGCACCGACCATCACAAATCGACTAGAATTACTAGATAGAGCAACGTGTATGACCAATTTACTCATCATAAAACATTTCATAAAAATAGACAAAGCATAGCAATGGAAAGACCCAGTTCTTGTGATTTCAGACCATATTTCAGATTTTCTAAGCGTTTTTCAGCGAAAACACAATAAATCGATAAGTTAGCATACCACATGTGCAAACGTTACCAGAGCATCGATTCCAGCCAAAGAGCGCTATAACGTAATCACCGCCAAAATATATTAATTTTTTCACTAACCTTCTCAGAATTCTTCCGATGACACTCCTGTAACATCATTTTACAACATACATATACAGTTTGTTCGAAAAGGTGCATATTTAGCCATACAAAACCGTGGTTATACAATGGAAATAGTCACAACTCAAGCCTCAAAATGAGGAACGTCAGCTTTCAGAGTGATCTAGTTTAATCGAAAGCTAATCATATACTTGACTAAAAAATACAGGGTTGACAGGAATCGAAAGACAAATTAGTTCTTAATGCAACCGCTGATTTACATTTTTAAAATTATCCTTACTTTTCAATACAGGGTTCGCCAAGTGAAGCTATACCAAACAAAATGGCGAAATATGCGTTTAAAATATTTCGACAGAACAACGATTTATCATATTAAATATTGCTTACTTTGAGCTGTTCTTCCATCATATTCTTGGGCAATGTATCCTTTCTATGTTATAAACGTATTTTGGTCGATAGATGTCCTCTGTCCTTCGAAATATCCACTAACGATCGAACGGGACCCCAAAACGTGTCCAAAGTTTCAGAGTGCACAACAAAGAAATTCCTCAAAATCGCACTAAACGGATATAAATTGCTATAAAACGGTTCAAATTAACTACATTATGATGTTTTTAACAACTATAACGACTGAAAACATGACCGGAGAAATATTGCTGGTTAGACAAGGATTTGGAATGAGGCAAGTCCAATGTCCTTCACGCTTCAGGCGCGCGACGAGAAAGGGCGGTCCCTATACATTTTGTGGTTTTATAATGGCTGGGATTGTGCAATAGACTCCATTCAAAACGTGATGACGTACAGACACCCAGAGGAAGACGTAGGCAGTGTCGGTTTCTTCATAGCATTCACTGTCGCCTTAAAAACAGACTCCAGATCAGGGGTAAAAATTTCTGAAATCTGACCCCTGTCATGAAAAGTGCTGTAGATATTGTTCTGTACCACTCAGAGACAAAATTCCAACTTCTATAGAAACTAGAAGGTGTTTTCTATCCAATAATAACAATAATATGCATATTGTACGATCAAGAATTTAGCACGAGGCAGTTTAATTTGGAGACCCAAATATGCTAATGCGGAACAGCACCCCCTATAGTTGCAAGAAGTTAACTTCTTGAGAATACAGGGGGTGCTATTTTCCCATTAGCATAATTTGCTCTACAGATTAAACAGCCTCTTATTCAATTATTGCTCTTACTATATGCATATAAATAATACCATTGGAAAGAAAACAATCTCTAGTTTCTAAAACCGTTTCAATTTTGTCTCTGAGTGATACAGAAGTCATTTGACAGCACTTTCCATGACCAAGAAGAAAAAAGCAAGATGTGTATGCCAGCTTCAACGCTCTGCCTATATATGGTCGTGCCCCCTATGACCCGAAACACACCTCATTGGCCTTCCTCTGGGTGTCAAGAGGACGTCAGAGGAAAAATATCTTGTTTATCTGGGACTGACGTGAAATGAGAGCTAATTCTTTGGCGTGACCGACAACTTCCGGTTCTCTAAATCGTGCGACTTGTAGCTGCGATTGTCTTCTGTTGTGCGGCCATTATGGATGAAAACTATCTCCGTCTCGAAGTTTGTTTGATACATGTGACCAGATCATCGTAATGTATGTTTTTTCAATATAGTTTAATCAGATTATTTGAATTTTTTCGGGAGTTTTGTGGTGTTCCGTTGTCTGATTTTATTTACGTTTGAGAGATCCGTGCCACTCGACCAGTACCTGTGCTAAATGGAGTGGGAAAGGAACAATTCTGAACGGAACCAACGACTCATCTTGACAAAGGACACTTTGATCAACATTCTGATGAAAGATCAGCCATAGTAAGACCCAATTTACGATGTTATATCATATCTGTTGTGCATGTGAACTGGCCGTGGGCGCCTAGCCGAATCTGCCTGGTATAGCTATGCTAATTTAGCGCTACATTTTGTTTTCGTTATAAAACATTTAATAAATCTGAAATATTGTTTGGATTCACCAGATGTTGGGCTTTCAATATCTGTACGCTGTGTATTTTTCTGAAATGTTTTAAGATGAGTAATTCGTTATATGACGTTGGTCTCTGTAATTGTTCTGGCTGGGTCAGCACTATTTCAGATTGCAGCTGCAATGTAGAACTGTGATTTATACCTGAAAAATGCACATTTTTCAAAAAAAAAACTATGCTATACCATAAATATGTTATCAGACTGTCATCTTATGAAGTTGTTTCTTGGTTAGTGGCTATATATATTTTTATTTAGTCGAATTAGTGATAGCTACTGACGCAGGAAAAAACTATTGGGAGTAAAAAAATCGTGTCCTTTGCTAACGTGGTTAGCTAATAGATTTACATATTGTGTCTTCCCTGTAAAACATTTTAAAAATCTGAAATGGTGGCTTTATTCACAAGACCTGTATCTTTCATCTGGTGTCTTGGACTTGTGATTTAATGATATTTAGATGCTACAAGTTACTTGTGACGCTATGCTAGCTATGCTACTCAGTGGGGGGGGGGGGTGGGGGGTGCTACCGGATCAGGGTTGGTGACTCGTGAGAAGTTAACCTCTAACGAGTCACAAACCCGGATCCGGGATCCCCCCATCAAAAAAGCAGACTAGAATAGCCTAGCCTAAAGCTACAGGGATATCATATAATCAAATGTTCATGAAATCACAAGTCCAAGACACCAGATGAAAGATACAGATCTTGTGAATCCAGCCATCATCTCCGATTTTTTAAATGTTTTACAGGGAAGACACAATATGTATTTCTATTAGCTAACCACCATAGCAGAAGACACAACTTTTTTTTCTCCACCATTTTTTTCCTGCATAGGTAGCCATCACTAATTCGACCAAATAAAGATATAAATAGCCACTAACCAAGAAAAAACTTCATCAGATGACAGTCTGATAACATATTTATTGTATAGCATATGTTTTGTTAGAAAAATTTGCATATTTCAGGTATAAATCACAGTTCTACATTGCAGCTGCAATCTGAAATAGCGTCGATGCAGCCAGAATAATTACAGAGACCAACGTTAAATACCTAATTACTCATCATAAAACATTTCTGAAAAATACACAGCGTACAGCAAATGAAAGCCCAACATCTTGTGAATCCAGCCATATGTCAGATATTTTAAGTGTTTTACAGCGAAAACACAATATAGCATTATATTAGCTTACCACAATAGGCAGAAACACAACCGCATTTACCAGCAGCAAATGTTAGCGATCGTAACAATCCAGCAAAATATATATAATTTGACTAACCTTGATAAACTTCATCAGATGACAGTCCTGTAACATCATATTACACAATGCATATAGGTTTTGTTCGAAAATGTGCATATTTAGCAGCACAAATCGTGGTTATACAATGTGATCAGTAGCAACATTTCATGCATTCTGGCCGACGCCATCTTGGAGAGGCACCTAATCTAATCGATAAATAATCGTAAACTTGACTAAAAAATACAGGTTGGACAGCAAATGAAAGATGCATTAGTTATTAATGCAACCGCTGTGTTAGATTTTTAAATTTAACGTTACTAGACATACAGTGTGCGTTACAGCCAGACTAGTGCCGCAATTAATGGCGGACAAATCCTTTTACATTTTTCCACATAAATACGGAATAACATCATAAATAGCTCTTACTTTTGGACGAGCTTCCATCAGAATCTTGGGCAAGTGGTCCTTTGTCCAAAAGAATCGTTGCTCGGTTGTAAAACGTCCTCTTCAACTTTGGAACTAGCAGCTAACAATAGCTATGTGGCGCAGACATGCCCAAATCTTCAAAACGCAATACTAAGGAAATTCCGAAAATCGCAATATACTCGCATAAACTGATATAACTTGGTTTAAAATAACTTCGTTATGATGTTTCTAACACCTATATCGAATTAAATTACAGACGGATATATCTAAGGCCGATAACTGAGCGTTTCAAAATGCCATCCTGAGGTCTTGCTTTGCGTCATGACGAACGTCGAAAAGAGAGCTCCCTCCATTCCTTGGGGCTTTATAAGGTCTGAGATCTGCCTAGAAACTCCATTCCAATTCTCATTGGTTACTGACATCCAGGGGAAGGCGCGTGCAGTTCATGTCGACCCATAGGATACATACAGAGCTTTAAACTGATCTGAGAACAGAGCCTCGTTTTCAGACCTTCGCAGTTCCTGTCATGAATTTCGCTGCAGAATGATGTCTGTTTCACCCACAGACATAATTCAAACGGTTTTAGAAACTAGAGATTGTTTTCTATCCAATAGTAATAATAATATGCATATTGTACGAGCAAGAATTGAGTAGGAGGCAGTTTAATTTGGGAACGATAAATGTCGAAGTTGAAACAGCACCCCCTATAGTGACAAGAAGTTTTAAGCGCTGTTCCTCCTTATCATGCTGCTTGGTCCTTGTTTGGTGGGTTATTCTGTCACGTTCGTCGTAAGGAGGAGACCAAGGCGCAGCGTGATATGTATACATTCTCTTTAATAAGACGAATGGACACGAAGAACACTAGACAAACTAACAAACTAACAAAATGAACGTGAAGCTAAAAAAACACTGAGTGCTGACATGCAACTACACATAGACAATAACCCACCAATCAAACTGGAAAATGGCAACCTAAATAGGATCCCCAATCAGAGACAACGATAAACAGCTGCCTCTGATTGGGAACCAATTCAGGCCACCATAGACCTACATATGCCTAGATTACACACAGACACCTAGACATACAAAATCCCTAGACAATACAAAACAATCATACCCACCCTCGTCACACCCTGACCTGACCAAAATAATACAGAAAACATAGAATACTAAGATCAGGGCGTGACACTGCCAAATCATGAGAAAACAAAAAGACAACTTCTGGACACATTGGATTTTTTAAACAGAGCAAACTGGAATGCTATTTGGCTCTAAACAGACAGTACATATTGGCCGAATTCTTGACCACTGTGACTGACCCAAAATTAAGAAAAGCTTTGACTATGTACAAACTCAGTGACCATAGCCCTTGCTATTGAGAGAGGTCGCTAATAGGCAGACCTGGCTCTCGAGGGAAGTCTGGCTATATGCCCACTGCCCACAAAACGAGGTGGAAACCGAGCTGCACTTCCTAACTGCCTGCCAAATGTATGACCATATTAGTGAGACATGTTTCTCTCAGATTACACAGACCCACAAATAATTAGAAAAAAAATCAAATTTTGACAAACTTCCATACCAATTAGGTGAAATACCACAGTGTGTCATCACAGTAGCAAGATGTGTGACCTGTTGCCAGAAGAAAAGGGCAACCAGTGAAGAACAAACACCATTGTAAATACAACCTATATTTATGTTTATTTATTTTCCCTTTCATTCTTCAACTATTTGCTTATTGTTACAACACTGTACATAGACAATTATATAACACTTGAAATGTCTCTATTCTTTAGAAACTTTTGTGTGTAATGTTTACTGTTCATTTCTGATTGGTTATTTTACTTTTGTTAATTGTCTATTTCAGTTGCATTGGCAATGTAAACATACACAATTTATTAGGTACACCACACCCTTCACAAAAATGGTTCGCTCCTATAGACAATGAGTCATGTGGCCGTGGTATATATATATAAAGCTATATAAAGCAGAGAGACGGGCATCAAGGCATTCAGTTACTGTTCAATTGAATGTTAGAACGGGCAAAACGAGTGACCTAAGCAACTTTGACCATGGTATGATGGTCGGTGCCAGGCTCGCCAGTTCCAGTATCTCCGAAACGGCTGGTCTCCTGGGCTTTTCACGCACTATAATATTTAGGTTTTACCGAGAATGGTGCAACAAACAAAAAGCATCCAGCCAGCGGCAGTCCTGTGGGCGAAAACAGCTTGTTGATGAGAGATGTCGAAGGAGAATCGCAAGAATCGTGCGAGCTAACAGGCGGGCCACAAACAGTCAAATAACGGCGCAGTACAACAATGGTGTGCAGAATGGTCGGTCTTAGTCACGGATGGACTATTGCAGCAGACGACCACACCGGGTTCCACTCCTATCAGCTAAAAACAACAAGAAGCGGCTCCAGTGGGCACACGATCACCAACACTGGACAATTGATGAGTAGAAAAACAATGCCTAGTCTGATGAATCCCATTTCCTTTTGTGTCATGCTAATGGCAGAGTCAGGATGTGGAGTAAGCAGCATGAGTCCATGGCCCCATCCTGCCTGGTGTCAAAAGTACAGGCTGGTGGTGTTGGTGGAATGTAGTGGGGAATGTTTTCCTGGAACACGTTAGGTCCCTTGATACCAATTGAGCAACATTTCCATTCCAGAAGAACCGGTACTAGACGGTGTATCTGAGTATATGTTTCCCATGCCAATAAAGCACTTTGGATATCATTGAATTAAGAGAGGGTGACAGAGAGAAAGAAAAATAGAGGTTGGATTAGCAGCCAGGTTGCTCTAAATCAACTTTGAAATTCAAAGTTCAAATTCCCCATTGAGACCGTGTCTGTGCCTCGACCTAGGTTGGGCAAAACTAAACATGGCGGTGTTCGCCTTAGCAATCTCACTAGGATAAAGACCTCCTCCATTCCTGCCATTATTGAAAGAGATCGTGATACCTCACATCTCAAAATAGGGCTACTTAGTGTTAGATCCCTCACTTCAAAGGCAGTTATAGTCAATGAACTAATCACTGATCATAATCTTGATGTGATTGGCCTGACTGAAACATGGCTTAAGCCTGATGAATTTACTGTGTTAAATGAGGCCTCACCTCCTGGTTACACTACTGACCATATCCCCCGTGCATCCCACAAAGGCGGAGGTGTTGCTAACATTTACGATAGCAAATTTCAATTTACAACAACAACAAAAAAAATGACGTTTTCGTCTTTTGAGCTTCTAGTCATGAAATCTATGCAGCCTACTCAATCACTTTTTATAGCCACTGTTTACAGGCCTCCTGGGCCATATACAGCATTCCTCACTAAGTTCCTTTAATTCCTATCGGACCTTGTAGTCATAGCAGATAATACTCTAATTTTTGGTGATTTTAATATTCACATGGAAAAGTCCACAGACCCACTCCAAAAGGCTTTCGGAGCCATCATCGGCTCAGTGGGTTTTGTCCAACATGTCTCTGGACCTACTCACTGCCACAGTCATACTCTGGACCTAGTTTTGTCCCATGGAATAAATGTTGTAGATCTTAATGTTTTTCCACGTTTGCAATCGCAACAAATAATCTGCTCAGACCCCAACCAAGGAGCATCAAAAGTCGTGCTATAAATTCTCAGACAACACAAAGATTCCTTGATGCCCTTCCAGACTCCTTCTGCCTATCCAAGGACGTCAGAGGACAAAAATCAGTTAACCACCTAACTGAGGAACTCAATTTAACCTTGTGCAATACCCTAGATGCAGTTGCACCCCTAAAAACTAAAAACATTTGTCATAAGAAACTAGCTCCCTGGTATACAGAAAATACCCGAGCTCTGAAGCAAGCTTCCAGAAAATTGGAACGGAAATGGCGCCACACCAAACTGGAAGTCTTCTGACTAGCTTGGAAAGACAGTACCGTGCAGTATCGAAGAGCCCTCACTGCTGCTCGATCATCCTATTTTTCCAACTTAATAGAGGAAAATAAGAACAATTCAAAATTTATTTTTGATACTGTTGCAAAGCTAACTAAAAAGCAGCATTCCCCAAGGGAGGATGGCTTTCACTTCAGCAGTAATAAATTCATGAACTTCTTTGAGGAAAAGATCATGATCATTAGAAAGCAAATTACGGACTCCTCTTTAAATCTGCGTATTCCTCCAAAGCTCAGTTGTCCTGAGTCTGCACAACTCTGCCAGGACCTAGGATCAAGAGAGACACTCAAGTGTTTTAGTACTATATCTCTTGACACAATGATGAAAATAATCATGGCCTCTAAACCTTCAAGCTGCATGGACCCTATTCCAACTAAACTAGTTAAAGAGCTGCTTCATGTGCTTGGCCCTCCTATGTTGAACATAATAAACGGCTCTCTATCCACCGGATGTGTACCAAACTCACTAAAAGTGGCAGTTATAAAGCCTCTCTTGAAAAAGCCAAACCTTGACCCAGAAAATATTAAAAACTATCGGCCTATATCGAATCTTCCATTCCTCTCAAAAATTGTAGAAAAAGCTGTTGCGCAGCAACTCACTGCCTTCCTGAAGACAAACAATGTATACGAAATGCTTCAGTCTGGTTTTAGACCCCATCATAGCACTGAGACTGCACTTGTGAAGGTGGTAAATGACCTTTTAATGGCGTCAGACCGAGGCTCTGCATCTGTCCTCGTGCTCCTAGACCTTAGTGCTGCCTTTGATACCATCGATCATCACATTCTTTTGGAGAGATTGGAAACCCAAATTGGTCTACATGGACAAGTTCTGGCCTGGTTTAGATCTTATCTGTCGGAAAGATATCAGTTTGTCCCTGTGAATGGTTTGTCCTCTGACAAATCAACTGTACATTTCGGTGTTCCTCGAGGTTCCGTTTTAGGACCACTATTGTTTTCACTATATATTTTACCTCTTGGGGATGTCATTCGAAAACATAATGTTAACTTTCACTGCTATGCGGATGACACACAGCTGTACATTTCAATGAAACATGGTGAAGCCCCAAAATTGCCCTCGCTAGAAGCCTGTGTTTCAGACATAAGGAAGTGGATGGCTGCAAACTTTCTACTTTTAAACTCGGACAAAACAGAGATGCTTGTTCTAGGTCCCAAGAAACAAAGAGATCTTCTGTTGAATCTGACAATTAATCTTGATGGTTGTAAAGTCCTCTCAAATAAAACTGTGAAGGACCTCGACGTTACTCTGGACCCTGATCTCTCTTTTGACGAACATATCAAGACTGTTTCAAGGACAGCTTTTTTCCATCTACGTAACATTGCCAAAATCAGAAACTTTCTGTCCAAAAATGATGCAGAAAAATTTATCCATGCTTTTGTTACTTCTAGGTTAGACTACTGCAATGCTCTCCTTTCCGGCTACCCGGATAAAGCACTAAATAAACTTCAGTTAGTGCTAAATACGGCTGCTAGAATCCTGACTAGAACCAACAAATTTGATCATATTACTCCAGTGCTAGCCTCCCTACACTGGCTTCCTGTTAAGGCAAGGGCTGATTTCAAGGTTTTACTGCTAAACTACAAAGCATTACATGGGCTTGCTCCTACCTATCTTTCCGATTTGGTCCTGCCGTACATACCTACACGTACGCTACAGTCACAAGACGCAGGCCTCCAAATTGTCCCTAGAATTTCTAAGAAAACAGCTGGAGGCAGGGCTTTCTCTTATAGGTCTCCATTTTTATGATATGGTCTGCCTACCCATGTGAGAGACGCAGATTCGGTCTCAACTTTTAAGTCTTTACTGAAGACTCATCTCTTCAGTGGGCCATATGATTGAGTGTAGTCTGGCCCAGGAGTGTGAAAGTGAACAAAGGCTCTGGAGCAACGAACCGCCCTTGCTGTCTCTGCCTGGCCGGTTCCCCTCTCTCCACTAGGATTCTCTGCCTCTAACCCTATTACAGGGGCTGAGTCACTGGCTTACTGGTGCTCTTTCATGCCGTCCCTAGGAGGGGTGCGTCACTTGAGTGGGTTGAGTCACTGACGTGATCTTCCTGTCTGGGTTTGCGCCCCCCCTTGGGTTGTGCCGTGGCGGAGATCTTTGTGGGCTATACTCGGCCTTGTCTCAGGATGGTAAGTTGGTGGTTGAAGATATCCCTCTAGTGGTGTGGGGGCTGTGCTTTGGCAAAGTGGGTGGGGTTATATCCTTCCTGTTTGGCCCTGTCCGGGGGTATCATCGGATGGGGCCACAGTGTCTCCTGACCCCTCCTGTCTCAGCCTCCAGTATTTATGCTGCAGTAGTTTATGTGTCGGGGGGCTAGGGTCAGTTTGTTATATCTGGAGTACTTCTCCTGTCTTATCCGGTGTCCTGTGTGAATTTAAGTATGCTCTCTCTAATTCTCTTTCTCTCTTTCTTTCTCTCTCTCGGAGGACCTGAGCCCAAGGACTATTCCTCAGGACTACCTGGCATGATGACTCCTTGCTGTCCCCAGTCCCCTGGCCGTGCTGCTGCTCCAGTTTCAACTGTTCTGCCTGCGGCTATGGAACCATGATCTGTTCGCCGGACGTGCTACCTGTCCCCGACCTGCTGTTTTCAACTCTCTAGAGACCGCAGGAGCGGTAGAGATACTCTTAATGATCGGCTATGAAAAGCTAACTGACATTTACTCCTGAGGTGCTGACTTGCTGCACCCTCGACAACTACTGTGATTATTATTATTTGACCATGCTGGTCATTTATGAACATTTGAACATCTTGGCCATGTTCTGTTATAATCTCCACCCGGCACAGCCAGAAGAGGACTGGCCACCCCTCATAGCCTGGTTCCTCTCTAGGTTTCTTCCTAGGTTTTGGCCTTTCTAGGGAGTTTTTCCTAGCCACCGTGCTTCTACACCTGCATTGCTTGCTGTTTGGGGTTTTAGGCTGGGTTTCTGTACAGCACTTTGAGATATCAGCTGATGTAAGAAGGGCTATATAAATACATTTGATTTGATTTGATATCCAGCCAGGTCCCCAGGAGGTCGGGAGATGCCTTCAGAACCCACCACTAAGAACAAAGGTGAGCGCTATTACGATCAAGTAGGCAGGGTTTTGCTAGGGTGTTGTGGATGGATGGGTGTAAGCGGTGGTGTAAAGTACTTAAGTAAAAACTATTTAAAGTACTACTTAAGTCGTTTTTTGGGGTATTTGTATTGTACTTTACTATTTATATTTTTTGCCAACTTCACAACATTCCTAAAGATTTTTTAAAACTTTTTACTCCATTCATTTTCCTTGACACCCAAAAGTAGTTGTTACATTTTGAGAGAAAAATGGTCCGATTCACACACTTATCAAGAGAGCATCCTTGCTCATCCCTACTGCCTCTGATCTGGTGGACTCGCTAAACACAAATGCTTCGTTTGTAAATTATGTCCTAGTGTTAGAATGTGCCACTGGCGATCCGTCAATACATTATTTTTTTTAATTGTGCAGTCTGGTTTGGTTAAAATAAGAAATTTGAAATGGTTAATACTTTAACTTTTTTTGGGGGGCACTTTCATTTACTTTTAATACTTTCGTATATTTCAAACCAAATACTTTTAGACTTTTACTCAAGTAGTATTTTACTGGATGACTTTCACTTTTACTTGAGTCATTTTCTATTAAGGCATCTTTACTTGTACTCAAGTATGACAATTGAGTACTTTTTCCACCACTGGGCGTAAGTCACGGGCTCCGGGTCCATGGGCAGTCGTGTAAAGTAACGAAGTAGAAATACTTAAGTATTTTTTGGGGGTATCTGTACTTTACTATTTATATTTCTGTTGACTTTGACTTTTACTTCATTACATGAAAAATAAAAAAAGTATAAATTTCCTTCCATACATTTCCCCTGACACCTTCATTACTCGCTACAAAATCAAATCAATCTGAAGCTGGAAGAAAACAACAAATCATGTTGGAAAAAAGAATCAAGCAACATTGGCGAGTCGACACACTCATGAGTGAACTTGTTTTGCAAAAGTTTGGGCAAATCCAAGGGTACTAAAGTGTAACCTCCCCCCCCCCCCAACCCCACCAGGAGCCTATCACTTGCAAAACATCCATCCACTAGAGCAGCACTTTGCCCAAGCGTGTCCGACATTGCACAAACATGTCTGACATCGCTCTACCACCACCTCCTGACGAGGACGAACACCCTTGGCTGAATCTAAAATACATGTTTTCTTTTCTCGGGAATGAAGGAAATGTCTGTTATGTTTACCAAAAGTTCAGGAAATACTAGTGTTCGAGAACTCGCCGTCGAACATAAAAAAAACACATTGAGGTAACGTTAAGCCTACTGTTAGCTTGCTAGCGAGCTAGAATAACATTATAACATAGAATAACATTAGCAGAAGCATTAGCAGAAGCAGTATTAGTTGATGATAACTAATCCTATACCTAAATAGTTCACGAGCTAGTAGCTACCTACTTTAGCTGGCTAAAATGTGCCCAGATTCAGAAGCTTTGTTGGCTAACGCAATCTAACTAAACTCACATGAGCTAACTAGCCTGTTGACAAGCTAGCTAACTAGTAGTTTCTGAATCTGGACACATTTTAATCAGCTAACTTTAGTCTAGCCAAATACCTTTTCTCTAAACACCTGGTTATCTAGCCATTTTATTCCTTGTGTTAGTTGATAAAGTTGTTCTTACCTAGCTAATTACTGTAGACTTAAGTTATTGACGTAACCTACTAGCTAGATCAATTAACATCGTTTTCTCCTCATTGTAATATTAAATGTTGGTCACAAACTCTCACTTAACTAATGTTGTTTAGAATTTTTAAATGAGGATCCTATACCTTAAGTATTTGGTGATGGTAGTTATCTAGCTAAGTAACTGTCTTTTTAAAAATTATTTCCAAAAAAGAATGTACACCGTCTTAAGATGTATGGAGAACTTACAGAAAACACTCTGAAGAGAAAACATGTCCCTGAGACTCCCTCCACCATCAAGCACATTACTGAAGACAGTGTCTCAAAAATCCATCGACAAAGCTGTGGTCAAGTAAGGGCTTCAACCATTCGCTATTGAACAAGAACCGTTCAGAGAGTTTGTCCAGGATCTGCCGCCTAACTCTTATCAAGGTCCCACTGCGCTCCAGGATTGATGAAGCCTCCAAGGAAATGAAGAAGGCGGTGACTGAGGCCATGAGAGGAGTTGGCTACATCGCCACCACCACCGACTGCTGGTCTGGCAAAGAAGACAGCCCACTGGATAGACCCTGACAGTCTCAACAGATGCTCTGCAACCCTGGCCTGTAAACAGTTGAGAGGATCGCACACCTTGACAGGCACCCTAAATGACATCCATTCTGATTTTGAATTCCGAGTTAAGATTGTGAGAACAACAACAGACAACGGTTCTAACTTCTTGAAAGCTCTCCAAGTTTTTTGGAGAAGATGAAAACAATGAGACAGCGGATGGTGCAGCAGATCAGCCAAGACAGGAAGATGGTGAAGAGGAACAATAGGAGAGTGAAGGAGTGGAGTTTGTTGATGTGGCAACGATCCTGAATGAAGATGATGGTTTTGAGTACCAGCTGATGCGCCCGGAATGCTACAAGGTGGAACTCCTGGTTCATGGCTGTAGAAAGACTCCTGAGGATCGTCAAAGACAAAGGAGAGGAGGCCGTCAGAGTTCTCTGCACAGACTTCGAGGTTCCAATGTAAGTAAGGATTATGTATTATTTTGTCATAATTTAAGGTCTTGAATGTTGTCTAAATATGTTGCAGTGTTTCCTGACCCTTTGCTTGGGGACGAATAACTGTTTCACATGTTGTAGCCATACACTATCATAGATCCATTTAGTCAACTACTCACCCAGCCATTGATTACTGTAGTTAAATCAGGTGAAATGGTTAGTGGTCCCCTTTGTATAGGGTTAGGAAACACAGCATTATTATTATTTAAAAAAATGCAGGTTCAAGCCAGCTGAACTCGCCTTCCTCACAGAGTATGCTGCCACCATGAGCCCAGTGGCAAAGGCCATCCAACATCCTGCAGGCTGAAACCAATGTCCAGATGGGGTGGCTACTTTCAACAACCTGCTGATCACAAAACTTGACCGAGTCAAGCTGTCCCTGCAGTACTGTAAGCCTCTGGTGGATGTGCTACAAATGGGACTGAAGAAGCTCTTCAGCCACATGTTTCACGACCCTGAGCTGATCGCAGCTGCATTCCCCCCCCCCCCCCCCCAAAAAAAAAAACGTGGACAAAGGATGACGCCACCATCAGAATGGGTAAGACAACATCTGTAAGCTGTCTCTGAGGCTGAACACACCTTTACCTGCCTCAGCTGCCTGTGAAAGGCTGTCCAGCATTGCAGGACTTGTTTTCAGCCCCAGGAGAGCAAGGCTGGATTACAGAAACTTTGAAAACCAGCTTTTACTGAAGATGAACCGTAAATTCTTCAAGTAATGACAGCTTCACGTTAACAAGCCCAAGGACACGGATGCCTTATGTGTTTTTTTGGTAATTTATGTTTAAAATTCACAAGTTCTAGGTGTCCTTGTTACATGACCTGACACACTGATTTGTAATACAGTTCCATCAGTGGTGGTGTCCTTATATTCCTACAGTTGTGTGCAGTTCTATACATGTACTTTAAAAAAATATTTCTGTAAAGGGTTCTATTATAGGA
Organism: Salvelinus alpinus; assembly: GCF_045679555.1. NCBI lineage: Eukaryota > Metazoa > Chordata > Actinopteri > Salmoniformes > Salmonidae > Salvelinus > Salvelinus alpinus. The sequence goes on from NC_092109.1 coordinate 39,082,247, forward strand.
TGTTGTTTCTAAAGCAAATTGACAGTGATTGTAAGTGCTTACGTTTACTGGCTATGTTCCTTCATTAAGGAATAACTTCTATTTTGTCTGTAAGAGATGTATTTTGAAGTGTTGCCTATTTGAGAATCCACATTATAAAAATAAAATAATCTGATCACTTCTTGCATCCGTAAGACTGTGATAGAACATTTACAAGGTGATGTTATAATACTGTTTATGCATCGAATAGCTATGATGAGTACTCTCTCATCTGTATCTGTGGGACTGAGTTGGGCCTCTGGGGCTTGAGCTGACAATTGATTTATTTACCTACAGCCTGCATTCCATAGACAAGATGTGGTCGGTATAACAGAGAGAGCCTGGAGGAGTAGAACAGATCCCTTATTGTTCCTAATCATCCTAGCATCTGGGAAACTATGCCCGGTTGGGGATTAAACAACACCAGGTGCAGATAACCACAAGATGAACCCGAGGTGAAGATGAACCCGATGCCCCCCGATCTGCATGGGAGAGGTGGAACCAGCTATGACTAAGCATTTTTTGATCTACTATATAAGAACTCTGCATTGTCTGTAAGGTTAAGCTCTCGGAGACACACACTTCAGAGTGTGCGGTCGACCAGCTTATTATTAATTATTATTACAATAATGAATCAGGGTTAAATAAAGATTGATTGTTTGAATAATTGTCCAAATCTCTCTCAGTATACATGAATTTCCACGACAACTGTTACTTCTCAGAAAAGCTCAAACAAAATAAAAGGTCTGGCTGTTTTGCTTTTTGTATTTACGGCTCTTACATTTACCTTACGGCTATTATTTTTGATAGTTAAGTACAATTAATATCAGGTACTTTAAGACTTTTACTCAAGTAGTATTCTAATGGGTGACTTTTACTTGAGTCATTTTCCAGTAAGGTATCTTTACTTTTAATCAAGTATGGCTTTTTGGTACTTTTTCCACTACTGTCCAAGGGTCCCGTGTTCAATCCCAATGCGAGGCACTTGCATTTTTGTATTTTCTTAACTTAACCACTAGGAATCAATTCCTCAACTTAACCACTAGGAATCAATGCCTCAACTTAACCATTAGGAATCAATGCCTCAACTTAACCACTAGGAATCAATGCCTCAACTTAACCATTAGGAATCAATGCCTCAACTTAACCATTAGGAATCAATGCCTCAATTTAACCATTAGGAATCAATGCCTCAATTTAACCACTAGGAATCAATGCCTCAACTTAACCACTAGGAATCAATGCCTCAACTTAACCATTAGGAATCAATTCCTCAACTTAACCATTAGGAATCAATGCCTCAACTTAACCATTAGGAATCAATGCCTCAACTTAACCATTAGGAATCAATGCCTCAACTTAACCACTAGGAATCAATGCCTCAATTTAACCATTAGGAATCAATGCCTCAACTTAACCACTAGGAATCAATGCCTCAACTTAACCATTAGGAATCAATGCCTCAATTTAACCACTAGGAATCAATGCCTCAACTTAACCATTAGGAATCAATGCCTCAACTTAACCATTAGGAATCAATGCCTCAATTTAACCATTAGGAATCAATGCCTCAATTTAACCACTAGGAATCAATGCCTCAACTTAACCATTAGGAATCAATGCCTCAACTTAACCATTAGGAATCAATGCCTCAATTTAACCACTAGGAATCAATGCCTCAACTTAACCATTAGGAATCAATGCCTCAATTTAACCATTAGGAATCAATGCCTCAATTTAACCACTAGGAATCAATGCCTCAACTTAACCATTAGGAATCAATGCCTCAACTTAACCATTAGGAATCAATGCCTCAATTTAACCATTAGGAATCAATGCCTCAACTTAACCATTAGGAATCAATGCCTCAACTTAACCATTAGGAATCAATGCCTCAATTTAACCATTAGGAATCAATGCCTCAATTTAACCACTAGGAATCAATGCCTCAACTTAACCATTAGGAATCAATGCCTCAACTTAACCATTAGGAATCAATGCCTCAACTTAACCATTAGGAATCAATGCCTCAATTTAACCATTAGGAATCAATGCCTCAATTTAACCACTAGGAATCAATGCCTCAACTTAACCATTAGGAATCAATGCCTCAACTTAACCATTAGGAATCAATGCCTCAACTTAACCATTAGGAATCAATGCCTCAATTTAACCACTAGGAATCAATGCCTCAACTTAACCATTAGGAATCAATGCCTCAACTTAACCATTAGGAATCAATGCCTCAATTTAACCATTAGGAATCAATGCCTCAACTTAACCATTAGGAATCAATGCCTCAATTTAACCACTAGGAATCAATGCCTCAACTTAACCACTAGGAATCAATGCCTCAATTTAACCATTAGGAATCAATGCCTCAATTTAACCACTAGGAATCAATGCCTCAACTTAACCATTAGCAATCAATGCCTCAACTTAACCGTGGAGTTGTTGTTGTTTTAACCCTTTCCCAAATCTTAACCATTAACTTAACAATTTGCAATTCATTCTTAAACTTAACCTTAGAAATGTGACATTTATAGAGAAAATTGTCAGATTCTGCAGTGAGTCTGTGAGAGCTTGTTGGGATTAGACAGTGGTGTTATCAAGATATGTCTCTCTCTTCAGGGAGGAACCATGTACAGTATATCACAAAAGTGAGTACACCCCTCACATTTTTGTAAATATTTGAGTATATCTTTTCATGTGACAACACTGAAGAAATGACACTTTGCTACAATGTAAAGTAGTGAGTGTACAGCTTGTATAACAGTGTAAATGTGCTGTCTAAACCGCTGGCAACAAAAGTGAGTACACCCCTAAGTGAAAATGTCCAAATTGGGCCCAATTAGCCATTTTCCCTCCCCGGTGTCATGTGACTCATTAGTGTTACAAGGTCTCAAGTGTGAATGGGGAGCAGGTGTGTTAAATTTGGTGTCATCGCTCTCATACTGACTGGTCACTGGAAGTTCAACATGGCACCTCATGGCAAAGAACTCTCTGAGGATCTGAAAAAAATAATTGTTGCTCTACATAAAGATGGCCTGGGCTATAAAAAGATTGCCAAGACCCTGAAACTGAGCTGCAGCACGGTGGCCAAGACCATACAGCGGTTTAACTGGACAGGTTCCACTCAGAACAAGCCTCGCCATGGTCGACCAAAGAAGTTGAGTGCACGTGCTCAGCGTCATATCCAGAGGTTGTCTTTAGGAAATAGACGTATGATTGCTGCCAGCATTGCTGCAGAGGTTGAAGGGGTGAGGGGTCAGCCTGTCAGTGCTCAGACCATACGCCGTACACTGCATCAAATTGGTCTGCATGGCTGTCGTCCCAGAAGGAAGCCTCTTCTGAAGACGATGCACAAGAAAGCCCGCAAACAGTTTGCTGAAGACAAGCAGACTAAGGACATGGATTACTGGAACCATGTCCTGTGGTCTGATGAGACCAAGATAAACATATTTGGTTCAGATGGTGTCAAGCGTGTGTGGCGGCAACCAGGTGAGGAGTACAAAGACAAGTGTGTCTTGCCTACAGTCAAGCATGGTGGTGGGAGTGTCATGGTCTGGGGCTGCATGAGTGCTGCCGGCACTGGGGAGCCACAGTTCATTGAGGGAACCATGAATGCCAACATGTACTGTGACATACTGAAGCAGAGCATGATCCCCTCCCTTCAGAGACTGGGCCGCAGGGCAGTATTCCAACATGATAACGACCCCAAACACACCTCCAAGACGACCACTGCCTTGCTAAAGAAGCTGAGGGTAAAGGTGATGGACTGGCCAAGCATGTCTCCAGACCTAAACCCTATTGAGCATCTGTGGGGCATCCCCAAACGGAAGGTGGAGGAGTGCAAGGTCTCTAACATCCACCAGCTCCGTGATGTCGTCATGGAGGAGTGGAAGAGGACTCCAGTGGCAACCTGTGAAGCTCTGGTGAACTCCATGCCCAAGAGGGTTAAGGCAGTGCTGGAAATGATGGTGGCCACACAAAATATTGACACTTTGGGCCCAATTTGGACATTTTCACTTAGAGGTGTACTCACTTTTGTTGCCAGCGGTTTAGACATTAATGGCTGTGTGTTGAGTTATTTTGAGGGGACAGCAAATTTACACTGTCATACAAGCTGTACACTCACTACTTTACATTGTAGCAAAGTGTCATTTCTTCAGTGTTGTCACATGAAAAGATATACTCAAATATTTACAAAAATGTGAGGGGTGTACTCACTTTTGTGATATACTGTATATCCCTGGTGTCTTTCATTACATCTAGAAAATACACAAGAGATGCTGATTTAAATCTCTCTCTCCATCTCTGATCTATCTCCATCTCTCTTTCCATCGCTCATCTCTCTCCATCTCTCATCTTAATCTCTCATCTCAATCTCTCTCTCCATCTCATCTCAATCTCTCTCTCCATCTCTTATCATCTCTCTCTCCATCTCTCATCTCTCTCCATCTCTCTCTCCATCTCTCATCTCTCTCCATCTCTCTCTCCATCTCTCATCATCTCTCTCTCCATCCCTCTCTCCATCTCATCTCTCTCCACCCCTCTCTCCATCTCATCTCTCTCCATCCCTCTCTCCATCTCATCTCTCTCCATCTCTCTCTCCATCTCCCATCTCTCTCCTGCTCTCTCTCCTGCTCTCTCTCCATCTCTCTCTCCATCTCTCTATCCATCTCTCTATCCATCTCTCTATCCATCTCTCATCTCAATCTCTCTCTCCATCTCTCTCAGGCAGCAGGATCTGGTATGGGGAAGAGAGATATAAGGGGCAACAGTATCTGGTATGGGGAAGAGAGATATAGGAGGCAGCAGGATCTGGTATGGGGAAGAGTGATATAGGAGGCAGCAGGATACGGTATGGGGCAGCAAGATATGGTATGGGGAAGCAGGAAAGACAAGATGGTCTGGAGCTGGCTAAGTGTAGTTTCATTTAGACCTGCCTGGCCTGCTGACACGTTTACCTAGACTGAGATCTACACAGCGGAGAGGGATGAGGGAGAGAGACGAGAGAAGAAAAGCGGAGAGAGAAGGATGGGGAGAGACGGAGGAGGAGAGAGCAAGAAAGAGAGCGAGAGAAAGAGAGCGAGAGAGAGAAAAAGAGAAAAAGAAAGCGAGAGTGAGAGGCTGTAGGGAGCTGTCTTGTCTGACCTGCCATGGGGTCTCCAACTGAGATCAGCAGCTGCTATGCCCTGATGACTTTCACCCACAGTGAGTGTGTGTGCCTGTGTGTATGTGTGTGCCTGCATGTCTGTGTGTCCTGTGTCGTGACTCTCGCTCCTGGGTGAGAATCAAAGATAGCCCCCCCCCCCTCTCTCCCACCAGAAAGGAAGAGGGGGAGTGGGGCCGGTTGTATGAATCTAACGACTGGTCGTAAACTTTCTCTCTCTTGCACTACAGTATGGAAAAGTAAAAAATCCTTTGTGTGTCGAGAGAGACTCATGCCAAAACTTCAAACATCAAAAGATTGGACATTGGAACATTAGTTTTCAAATCCAAACATCTGGAATGGTTGGTGGGGCTGCAAACAATAAATCCTGTCAAAAGTGTATTGTTTTGTGATATCATTAAGGACGGTATAACTAAATAACTGTAACTCTACCAATGTATACGTCCCAGTTATCAGATTTACATCTAAATGTTGTAAAACATATATTATTAAATATGAAACTATTTGTGAGAAGATGAAATGCTATTTTAGCCTTCTGAATGAGAATTGTTTTTCATATAAACTGTTGCCAAGCCAGTAACCACGCCCACGTGAGCAAAGACATTGTGGCAACGTGATGGAACCGCCCTCCAAGGCGAGCGCATAAAAGGACTGCTAACGAAATTTACACCAGACCAGAAAGCGTTGGAGCTGTGGCTACACATTGAAATGGTTTAAAACTACAAGACCAGTATACGGTAAGACTCAAACTCTTGAGTGAAGAAGATAAAGGCTACATCAGAACATTCAGCCTGCAGCTGTTTAAGTACTTTAGTCTAGTAAACTCGAACAGGAACCACCGTGTGTGTACCTCTGGTGTATCCAGTCTAACGAACACTCAGAGACAAAGAAGCCTACTACAACTGAGTACATTGTGACCTCTGGTGGACAACTAGAGACTTACATCGAACTACTCACCATAGATGGACGAGTGGTTTCAACAGAGAGATGACAAATGGATACAAGCGTAAATATGTGTTGCATTTATTTTCGAATGAGCGGTCGTTCATGTGCAAAGTATTTATTTTTCATGAGTATAGCTTCCACATATATGTACCAGCCCACTCTCTTTGTCTCTCCCGCTCTCTTTATCTTACCTTTACCCTTCCGTTGTGTAACAAGCCGTCATATCGAGTTAGTCCACTAGAGACAGTATAGAATTTAGCGACGTTCAGAATGAGACTGATATGAGGTAATAACGATTAATTTATGACTGGTATGATAACGATATATTCTGATATATTCTTAAGTTAACAATATATTCTGAAGTTAATTTGGGAAACAGTAACTCATTAAACAAACTTTTTCCGTGGTGCCCCAAGTTAATAATGAGTTAATTGTTACATGATTCATTGAATAACGTAATAATTAAACATAGTTAATTGATTTGATAAAATAGCCGTCATCACATTAATGATAGTCACGACACCTGTGTTTGTCTATAAACATTCCATATAACTCACAGCAGAGGACTTTGATGCAGGCGGCGTGCAGGTTGTTCTCCGCCCTGATCAGAGACCTCATCCCGATGACGAAGAGGTTCCCGAAACATGTGATGAAGGCCATGACCCACACAGAGACCCTGAGCACCACGTTGGCTAACAGGTCCTCGAAGGAAGAGATACCGTCTGTGTTGGGCTTACACGTTCTCACGTGGGGCGCATAGGAACAGTACTGGAACGTCTTGAAGTAGCTACGAGGGGAACGACAACATATAGTATAGAATGTGATGAACAGGACATATAGTAAAGAATGTGATAACAGGGCATATAGTATAGAATGTGTTGTACAGGACATATAGTATAGAATGTGATATACAGGACATATATTTTAGAATGTGATAAACAGGTCATATAGTATAGAATGTGATATACAGGACATATAGTATAGAATGTGATAAACAGGACATATAGTATAGAATGTGATATACAGGACATATAGTATAGAATGTGATAAACAGGACATATAGTATAGAATGTGATAAACAGGACATAATATAGAATGTGATGAACATATAGTATAGAATGTGATAAACAGGACATATAGTATAGAATGTGATAAACAGGACATAATATAGAATGTGATGAACATATAGTATAGAATGTGATAAACAGGACATATAGTATAGAATGTGATAAACAGGACATATAGTATAGAATGTGATAAACAGGACATATAGTATAGAATGTGATAAACAGGTCATATAGTATAGAATGTGATAAACAGGACATATAGTATAGAATGTGATAAACAGGACATATAGTATAGAATGTGATAAACAGGACATATAGTATAGAATGTGATAAACAGGACATAATATAGAATGTGATAAACAGGACATATAGTATAGAATGTGATAAACAGGACATCTAGTATAGAATGTGATAAACAGGACATATAGTATAGAATGTGATAAACAGGACATAATATAGAATGTGATGAACATATAATATAGAATGTGATATACAGGACATATAGTATAGAATGTGATGAACATATAGTATAGAATGTGATGAACATATAGTATAGAATGTGATAAACAGGACATATAGTATAGAATGTGATAAACAGGACATATAGTATAGAATGTGATAAACAGGACATATAGTATAGAATGTGATAAACAGGACATATAGTATAGAATGTGATATACAGGACATATAGTATAGAATGTGATGAACATATAATATAGAATGTGATATACAGGACATATAGTATAGAATGTGATGAACATATAGTATAGAATGTGATGAACATATAGTATAGAATGTGATGAACATATAGTATAGAATGTGATAAACAGGACATATAGTATAGAATGTGATAAACAGGACATCTAGTATAGAATGTGATAAACAGGACATCTAGTATAGAATGTGATAAACAGGACATATAGTATAGAATGTGATAAACAGGACATATAGTATAGAATGTGATAAACAGGACATAATATAGAATGTGATGAACATATAATATAGAATGTGATATACAGGACATATAGTATAGAATGTGATGAACATATAGTATAGAATGTGATAAACAGGACATATAGTATAGAATGTGATAAACAGGACATATAGTATAGAATGTGATAAACAGGACATATAGTATAGAATGTGATATACAGGACATATAGTATAGAATGTGATGAACATATAATATAGAATGTGATATACAGGACATATAGTATAGAATGTGATGAACATATAGTATAGAATGTGATATACAGGACATATAGTATAGAATGTGATGAACATATAGTATAGAATGTGATAAACAGGTCATATAGTATAGAATGTGATAAACAGGACATATAGCATAGAATGTGATAAACAGGACATATAGTATAGAATGTGATAAACAGGACATAATATAGAATGTGATGAACATATAATATAGAATGTGATATACAGGACATATAGTATATACTGTGATAAACAGGTCATATAGTATAGAATGTGATAAACAGGATATATAGTACAGAATGTGATATACAGGACATATAGTATAGAATGTGATATACAGGACATATAATATTGACTGTGATGTACAGGATATATAGTACAGAATGTGATACAGTATGTACATACATGTGGGAGAGGTTTCCCATGGGTCCAAACATCTTCGTCTGGATGTCTGGAATCTCAATACCCTCCAGACCTCTAAAGACAAGACATCACACAGTTTATTAACTTGATTAGATTTATTTACCATAGATAGTCAACATGTATCTTCCTATAGTGTACGATACTGGTAGGTACTCGCCGGTACTGGTAGGTACTGGTAAGTACTGGTAGATACTGGTAAGTACTAGTAGGCACTGGTAGGTACTGGTAAGTACTGGCAGGTACTGGTAGGTAGTGGTAGATACTGGTAGGTAGTGGTAGATACTGGTAGGTAGTGGTAAGTACTGGTAGGTACTGATAGCGTACAGTACTGATAGGTACTGGTAGGTATTTCGTAGGTACTGTTAGTGTATGGTACTGGTAGGCTGTATGTGTACTACTCACAGGGACTGGAGCTGGGTCAGGTGATCAAAGTGACCCGGGTGGATGTGGAACAGAGGATTATGGGATATGTTCCTGTGACAATAAGTAAAGAAGTAATCTGTCTGACAGGCGGATGGACAGGCATGCAGGTATTCTGATGCTAACAGTTTTTAACAGTCAGTAGAACATTTGTCATCTTTTATTAAGCCCCGTTTGTCAGATGTAAAGTCATGTTTCCAGGGTTAGAGGAGAAGCAGACATAAACAGTCCTGTATTGTGAGACTCGCAGAATGATGAGACTTTAAGCTCTTAAAGCTGTTAAACTGAGGTAATTAACAGCTTTTAAATTGCCGTAATTAACAGTATATATTTGTAATATCTTCAATCCTTTTTTATCAGATGTTATGCCGTAATCGGGTTCCATTTGGGACACAACCTGTGACTCACAGTTTGACGAGGGACTTTAGGCTCTTAAAGGTGTTGTTGGGGAGCTCAGTAATCCGGTTGTCCGACAGGTCTCTGAAAACAGAGGGAGAGAAAAAAGAGAGGGGGGTGTGGCGAGAGCAGGAGGGGAGAGAGAGGGAGGGGGAGCGAGAGCAGAAGGGGAGAGAGGGGGGGTAAGGAGAGAGGGAGAGAGAGGGGAGAGCGAGAGCAGGAGGGCAGAGAGAGGGGCAGAGAGAGGGGGGAAGGAGAGGAGGAGGAAGAGAGGGAGAGAGAGGGGAGAGCGAGAGCAGGAGGGCAGAGAGCGGGGGGGAGGTATAGTTGCTAATAGTTGTCAATGTTCAGTTAGGGTTCTGCTAATAGTTGTCATTGTTCAGTTAGGGTTCTGCTAATAGTTGTCATTGTTCAGTTAGGGTTCTGCTAATAGTTGTCAATGTTCAGTTAGGGTTCTGCTAATAGTTGTCATTGTTCAGTTAGGGTTCTGCTAATAGTTGTCATTGTTCAGTTAGGGTTCTGCTAATAGTTGTCATTGTTCAGTTAGGGTTCTGCTAATAGTTGTCAATGTTCAGTTAGGGTTCTGCTAATAGTTGTCATTGTTCAGTTAGGGTTGTGCTAATAGTTGTCAATGTTCAGTTAGGGTTCTGCTAATAGTTGTCAATGTTCAGTTAGGGTTCTGCTAATAGTTGTCATTGTTCAGTTAGGCTTCTGCTAATAGTTGTCAATGTTCAGTTAGGGTTCTGCTAATAGTTCTCATTGTTCAGTTAGGGTTCTGCTAATAGTTGTCATTGTTCAGTTAGGGTTCTGTTAATAGTTGTCATTGTTCAGTTAGTGTTCTGCTAATAGTTGTCATTGTTCAGTTAGTGTTCTGCTAATAGTTGTCATTGTTCAGTTAGGGTTCTGCTAATAGTTGTCATTGTTCAGTTAGGGTTCTGCTAATAGTTGTCAATGTTCAGTTAGGGTTCTGCTAATAGTTGTCATCGTTCAGTTAGGGTTCTGCTAATAGTTGTCATTGTTCAGTTAGGGTTCTGCTAATAGTTGTCATTGTTCAGTTTGGGTTCTGCTAATAGTTGTCAATGTCCAGTTAGGGTTCTGCTAATAGTTGTCATTGTTCAGTTATGGTTCTGCTAATAGTTGACATTGTTCAGTTTGGGTTCTACTAATAGTTGTCAATGTTCAGTTAGGGTTCTGCTAATAGTTGTCATTGTTCAGTTACGGTTCTGCTAATAGTTCTCATTGTTCAGTTAGGGTTCTGCTAATAGTTGTCATTGTTCAGTTAGGGTTCTGTTAATAGTTCTCATTGTTCAGTTAGGGTTCTGCTAATAGTTGTCAATGTTCAGTTAGGGTTCTGCTAATAGTTGTCATTGTTCAGTTAGGGTTCTGCTAATAGTTGTCATTGTTCAGTTAGGGTTCTACTAATATTTGTCAATGTTCAGTTAGGGTTCTGCTAATAGTTGTCAATGTTCAGTTAGGGTTCTGCTAATAGTTGTCATTGTTCAGTTAGGGTTCTGCTAATAGTTGTCATTGTTCAGTTAGGGTTCTGCTAATAGTTGTCAATGTTCAGTTAGGGTTAAGCTAATAGTTGTCAATGTTCAGTTAGAGTTCTGCTAATAGTTGTCATTGTTCAGTTAGAGTTCCGCTAATAGTTGTCATTGTTCAGTTAAGGTTCTGCTAATAGTTGTCATTGTTCAGCAAGGGTTCTGCTAATAGTTGTCAATGTTCAGTTAGGGTTCTGCTAATAGTTCTCATTGTTCAGTTAGGGTTCTGCTAATAGTTGTCATTGTTCAGTTAAGGTTCTGCTAATAGTTGTCATTGTTCAGTTAGGGTTCTGTTAATAGTTGTCAATGTTCAGTTAGGGTTCTGCTAATAGTTGTCATTGTTTAGTTAGGGTTCTGCTAATAGTTCTCATTGTTCAGTTAGGGTTCTGCTAATAGTTGTCATTGTTCAGTTAGGGTTCTGCTAATAGTTGTCATTGTTCAGTTAGGGTTCTGCTAATAGTTGTCATTGTTCAGTGAGGGTTCTGCTAATAGTTGTCAATGTTCAGTTAGGGTTCTGCTAATAGTTCTCATTGTTCAGTTAGGGTTCTGCTAATAGTTGTCATTGTTCAGTTAGGGTTCTGTTAATAGTTGTCAATGTTCAGTTAGGGTTCTGCTAATAGTTCTCATTGTTCAGTTAGGGTTCTGCTAATAGTTGTCATTGTTCAGTTAGGGTTCTGCTAATAGTTGTCATTCTTCAGTTAGGGTTCTGCTAATAGTTGCCATTGTTCAGTTAGGGTTCTGCTAATAGTTGTCATTGTTCAGTTAGGGTTCTGCTAATAGTTGTCAATGTTCAGTTAGGGTTCTGCTAATAGTTGTCATTGTTCAGTTAGGGTTCTGCTAATAGTTGTCATTGTTCAGTTAGGGTTCTACTAATAGATGTCAATGTTCAGTTAGGGTTCTGCTAATAGTTGTCAATGTTCAGTTAGGGTTCTGCTAATAGTTGTCATTGTTCAGTTAGAGTTCTGCTAATAGTTGTCATTGTTCAGTTAGGGTTCTGCTAATAGTTGTCATTGTTCAGTTAGGGTTCTGTTAATAGTTGTCAATGTTCAGTTAGGGTTCTGCTAATAGTTGTCATTGTTCAGTTAGGGTTCTGCTAATAGTTGTCATTGTTCAGTTAGGGTTCTGCTAATAGTTGTCATTGTTCAGTTAGGGTTCTGCTAATAGTTGTCATTGTTCAGTTAGGGTTCTGCTAATAGTTGTCAATGTTCAGTTAGGGTTCTGCTAATAGTTGTCAATGTTCAGTTAGGGTTCTGCTAAGAGTTGTCAATGTTCAGTTAGGGTTCTGCTAATAGTTGTCATTGTTCAGTTAGGGTTCTGCTAATAGTTGTCAATGTTCAGTTAGGGTTCTGCTAATAGTTGTCAATGTTCAGTTAGAGTTCCGCTAATAGTTGTCATTGTTCAGTTAAGGTTCTGCTAATAGTTGTCATTGTTCAGCAAGGGTTCTGCTAATAGTTGTCAATGTTCAGTTAGGGTTCTGCTAATAGTTCTCATTGTTCAGTTAGGGTTCTGCTAATAGTTGTCATTGTTCAGTTAAGGTTCTGCTAATAGTTGTCATTGTTCAGTTAGGGTTCTGTTAATAGTTGTCAATGTTCAGTTAGGGTTCTGCTAATAGTTGTCATTGTTTAGTTAGGGTTCTGCTAATAGTTCTCATTGTTCAGTTAGGGTTCTGCTAATAGTTGTCATTGTTCAGTTAGGGTTCTGCTAATAGTTGTCATTGTTCAGTTAGGGTTCTGCTAATAGTTGTCATTGTTCAGTTAGGGTTCTGCTAATAGTTGTCAATGTTCAGTTAGGGTTCTGCTAATAGTTCTCATTGTTCAGTTAGGGTTCTGCTAATAGTTGTCATTGTTCAGTTAGGGTTCTGTTAATAGTTGTCAATGTTCAGTTAGGGTTCTGCTAATAGTTCTCATTGTTCAGTTAGGGTTCTGCTAATAGTTGTCATTGTTCAGTTAGGGTTCTGCTAATAGTTGTCATTCTTCAGTTAGGGTTCTGCTAATAGTTGCCATTGTTCAGTTAGGGTTCTGCTAATAGTTGTCATTGTTCAGTTAGGGTTCTGCTAATAGTTGTCAATGTTCAGTTAGGGTTCTGCTAATAGTTGTCATTGTTCAGTTAGGGTTCTGCTAATAGTTGTCATTGTTCAGTTAGGGTTCTACTAATAGATGTCAATGTTCAGTTAGGGTTCTGCTAATAGTTGTCAATGTTCAGTTAGGGTTCTGCTAATAGTTGTCATTGTTCAGTTAGGGTTCTGCTAATAGTTGTCATTGTTCAGTTAGGGTTCTGCTAATAGTTGTCAATGTTCAGTTAGGGTTCTGCTAATAGTTCTCATCGTTCAGTTAGGGTTCTGCTAATAGTTGTCATTGTTCACTTAAGGTTCTGCTAATAGTTGTCATTGTTCAGTTAGGGTTCTGTTAATAGTTGTCAATGTTCAGTTAGGGTTCTGCTAATAGTTGTCATTGTTCAGTTAGGGTTCTGCTAATAGTTGTCATTGTTCAGTTAGGGTTCTGCTAATAGTTGTCATTGTTCAGTTAGGGTTCTGCTAATAGTTGTCATTGTTCAGTTAGGGTTCTGCTAATAGTTGTCAATGTTCAGTTAGGGTTCTGCTAATAGTTGTCAATGTTCAGTTAGGGTTCTGCTAAGAGTTGTCAATGTTCAGTTAGGGTTCTGCTAATAGTTGTCATTGTTCAGTTAGGGTTCTGTTAATAGTTGTCATTGTTCATTTAGGGTTCTACTAATAGTTGTCATTGTTCAGTTAGGGTTCTGCTAATAATTGTCAATGTTCAGTTAGGGTTCTGTTAATAGTTGTCAATATTCAGTTAGGGTTCTGCTAATAGTTGTCAATGTTCAGTTAGGGTTCTGCTAATAGTTGTCATTGTTCAGTTAGGGTTCTGCTAATAGTTGTCATTGTTCAGTTAGGGTTCTACTAATAGATGTCAATGTTCAGTTAGGGTTCTGCTAATAGTTGTCAATGTTCAGTTAGGGTTCTGCTAATAGTTGTCATTGTTCAGTTAGAGTTCTGCTAATAGTTGTCATTGTTCAGTTAAGGTTCTGCTAATAGTTGTCATTGTTCAGTTAGGGTTCTGCTAATAGTTGTCATTGTTCAGTTAGGGTTCTGCTAATAGTTGTCAATGTTCAGTTAGGGTTCTGCTAATAGTTCTCATCGTTCAGTTAGGGTTCTGCTAATAGTTGTCATTGTTCACTTAAGGTTCTGCTAATAGTTGTCATTGTTCAGTTAGGGTTCTGTTAATAGTTGTCAATGTTCAGTTAGGGTTCTGCTAATAGTTGTCATTGTTCAGTTAGGGTTCTGCTAATAGTTGTCATTGTTCAGTTAGGGTTCTGCTAATAGTTGTCATTGTTCAGTTAGGGTTCTGCTAATAGTTGTCAATGTTCAGTTAGGGTTCTGCTAATAGTTGTCATTGTTCAGTTAGGGTTCTGTTAATAGTTGTCATTGTTCATTTAGGGTTCTACTAATAGTTGTCATTGTTCAGTTAGGGTTCTGCTAATAATTGTCAATGTTCAGTTAGGGTTCTGTTAATAGTTGTCAATATTCAGTTAGGGTTCTGCTAATAGTTCTCATTGTTCAGTTAGGGTTCTGCTAATAGTTGTCATTGTTCAGTTAGGGTTCTGCTAACAGTTGTCATTGTTCAGTTAGGGTTCTGCTAATAGTTGTCATTGTTCAGTTAGGGTTCTGCTAATAGTTGTCAATGTTCAGTTAGGGTTCTGCTAATAGTTCTCATTGTTCAGTTAGGGTTCTGCTAATAGTTGTCATTGTTCAGTTAGGGTTCTGTTAATAGTTGTCAATGTTCAGTTAGGGTTCTGCTAATAGTTGTCATTGTTCAGTTAGGGTTCTGCTAATAGTTGTCATTGTTCAGTTAGGGTTCTGCTAATAGTTGTCATTGTTCAGTTAGGGTTCTGCTAATAGTTGTCATTGTTCAGTTAGGGTTCTGTTAATAGTTGCCATTGTTCAGTTAGGGTTCTGCTAATAGTTGTCATTGTTCAGTTAGGGTTCTGCTAATAGTTGTCAATGTTCAGTTAGGGTTCTGCTAATAGTTGTCATTGTTCAGTTAGGGTTCTGCTAATAGTTGTCATTGTTCAGTTAGGGTTCTACTAATAGTTGTCAATGTTCAGTTAGGGTTCTGCTAATAGCTGTCAATGTTCAGTTAGGGTTCTGCTAATAGTTGTCATTGTTCAGTTAGGGTTCTGCTAATAGTTGTCATTGTTCAGTTAGGGTTCTGCTAATAGTTGTCAATGTTCAGTTAGAGTTCTGCTAATAGTTGTCATTGTTCAGTTAAGGTTCTGCTAATAGTTGTCATTGTTCAGTTAGGGTTCTGCTAATAGTTGTCATTGTTCAGTTAGGGTTCTGCTAATAGTTGTCAATGTTCAGTTAGGGTTCTGCTAATAGTTCTCATTGTTCAGTTAGGGTTCTGCTAATAGTTGTCATTGTTCAGTTAAGGTTCTGCTAATAGTTGTCATTGTTCAGTTAGGGTTCTGCTAATAGTTCTCATTGTTCAGTTAGGGTTTTGCTAATAGTTGTCATTGTTCAGTTAGGGTTCTGCTAATAGTTGTCATTGTTCAGTTAGGGTTCTGCTAATAGTTGTCAATGTTCAGTTAGGGTTCTGCTAATAGTTGTCAATGTTCAGTTAGGGTTCTGCTAATAGTTGTCATTGTTCAGTTAGGGGTCTGCTAATAGTTGTCATTGTTCAGTTAGGGTTCTGCTAATAGTTGTCATTGTTCAGTTAGGGTTCTGCTAATAGTTGCCATTGTTCAGTTAGGGTTCTGCTAATAGTTGTCAATGTTCAGTTAGGGTTCTGCTAATAGTTCTCATTGTTCAGTTAGGGTTCTGCTAATAGTTGCCATTGTTCAGTTAGGGTTCTGCTAATAGTTGTCAATGTTCAGTTAGGGTTCTGCTAATAGTTCTCATTGTTCAGTTAGGGTTCTGCTAATAGTTGTCATTGTTCAGTTAGGATTCTGTTAATAGTTGTCAATGTTCAGTTAGGGTTCTGCTAATAGTTGTCATTGTTCAGTTAGGGTTCTGCTAATAGTTGTCAATGTTCAGTTAGGGTTCTGCTAATAGTTGTCATTGTTCAGTTAGGGTTCTGCTAATAGTTGTCATTGTTCAGTTAGGGTTCTGCTAATAGTTGTCATTGTTCAGTTAGGGTTCTACTAATAGTTGTCATTGTTCAGTTAGGGTTCTACTCACAGTTCTTCTAGAACCACTAGAGACTGAAAAGTGTTCTCAGGAAGAGTTGTGATCTTGTTGTCCATTAGGAGCCTGTCAGGGATAGAGAGAATTACTACAGTTTAATGGTTTCAAACACTTATTTATCACACAGACACACACAGTCTTGTTCAGCTGACATTGTGAGGGCACACAATTCAGTCCCATTCAAAATCCTATTTTCCCTAACCCCTAACCTGTAATCTTACCCTAACCCTAACCTTAAAACTAAAACTAACCCTAGCTCCTAACCCTAACCTTTAATGTAATTCTAACCCTAACACTAATTCTAACCTGAACCCTAAACCCCCTAGAAATAGCATTTGACCTTGTGAGGACTAACAAAATGTCCCCAGTTGGTCAGAATGTTGTTTGTTTACTATTCTTGTTAACTAACACGTCCACACACACACACACACACACACACACACACACACACACACACACACACACACACACACACACACACACACACACACACACACACACACACACACACACACACACACACACACACACACACACACACACACACACACACACACACACACACACACACACACACACACACACACAAACAAAAACTCACTAGTAGAGGGGGCTGATAGGGAGTGGTTGAGAGAATTACTACAAAACAACAGTAATGCAGAAAACATACACACACAACTCACCCACTCACTCATAATGTAGGCTAGACTGACAGAGTGGTTGTGTGAGTTACTAGACTGACAGAGTGGTTGTGTGAGTTACTAGGCTGACAGAGTGGTTGTGTGAGTTACTAGACTGACAGAGTGGTTTTGTGAGTTACTAGGCTGACAGAGTGGTTGTGTGAGTTACTAGGCTGACTGAGAGTACCTTACCTGACACACACACACACTAACACACAGTCACACCTCCCCATGTGCCTTACACACACACACACTAACACACAGTCACACCTCCCCCATGTACCTTACACACACACACACTAACACACAGTCACACCTCCCCCATGTACCTTACACACACACACACACACTAACACCTCCCCCATGTACCTTACCTGACACACACACACTAACACACAGTCACACCTCCCCCATGTACCTTACACACACACACACACTAACACAGTCACACCTCCCCCATGTACCTTACACACACACACACACACTAACACACAGTCACACCTCCCCCATGTACCTTACCTGACACACACACACTAACACACAGTCACACCTCCCCCATGTACCTTACCTGACACATACACACTAACACACAGTCACACCTCCCCCATGTACCTTACACACACACACACACACTAACACAGTCACACCTCCCCCACCTCCCCCAAAACAACAGTAATGCAGAAAACATACACACACAACTCACCCACTCACTCATAATGTAGGCTAGACTGACAGAGTGGTTGTGTGAGTTACTAGACTGACAGAGTGGTTGTGTGAGTTACTAGGCTGACAGAGTGGTTGTGTGAGTTACTAGGCTGACTGAGAGTACCTTACCTGACACACACACACACACTAACACACAGTCACACCTCCCCATGTGCCTTACACACACACACACTAACACACAGTCACACCTCCCCCATGTACCTTACACACACACACACTAACACACAGTCACACCTCCCCCATGTACCTTACACACACACACACACTAACACCTCCCCCATGTACCTTACCTGACACATACACACTAACACACAGTCACACCTCCCCCATGTACCTTACACACACACACACACTAACACAGTCACACCTCCCCCATGTACCTTACACACACACACACACACACACTAACACACAGTCACACCTCCCCCATGTACCTTACCTGACACACACACACTAACACACAGTCACACCTCCCCCATGTACCTTACCTGACACATACACACTAACACACAGTCACACCTCCCCCATGTACCTTACACACACACACACACACACACTAACACAGTCACACCTCCCCCATGTACCTTACACACACACACACTAACACACAGTCACACCTCCCCCATGTACCTTACCTGACACACACACACTAACACACAGTCACACCTCCCCATGTACCTTACCTGATACACACACCCTAACACACAGTCACACCTCCCCCATGTACCTTACCTGCCACATACACACAGTCACACCTCCCCCATGTACCTTACCTGACACATACACACTAACACACAGTCACACCTCCCCATGTACCTTACACACACACACACACACACACACACTAACACACAGTCACACCTCCCCATGTACCTTACCTGACACATACACACTAACACACAGTCACACCTCCCCATGTACCTTACACACACACACACACACACACACTAACACACAGTCACACCTCCCCATGTACCTTACACACACACACACTAACACACAGTCACACCTCCCCATGTACCTTACCTGACACACACACACTAACACACAGTCACACCTCCCCATGTACCTTACCTGACACACACACCCTAACACACAGTCACACCTCCCCATGTACCTTACCTGCCACATACACACAGTCACACCTCCCCCATGTACCTTACCTGACACATACACACAGTCACACCTCCCCCATGTACCTTACACACACACACACACACACACACCTCCCCATGTACCTTACACACACACACACACACACACTAACACACAGTCACACCTCCCCATGTACCTTACCTGACACATACACACTAACACACAGTCACACCTCCCCATGTACCTTACACACACACACACACACTAACACACAGTCACACCTCCCCATGTACCTTACACACACACACACACACACACACACACACACACACACACACACACACACACACACACACACACACACACACACACACACACACACACAAACACAAACAAAAACTCACTAGTAGAGGGGGCTGATAGGGAGTGGTTGAGAGAATTACTACAAAACAACAGTAATGCAGAAAACATACACACACAACTCACCCACTCACTCATAATGTAGGCTAGACTGACAGAGTGGTTGTGTGAGTTACTAGACTGACAGAGTGGTTGTGTGAGTTACTAGGCTGACAGAGTGGTTGTGTGAGTTACTAGACTGACAGAGTGGTTGTGTGAGTTACTAGGCTGACAGAGTGGTTGTGTGAGTTACTAGGCTGACAGAGTGGTTGTGTGAGTTACTAGGCTGACAGAGTGGTTGTGTGAGTTACTAGACTGACAGAGTGGTTTTGTGAGTTACTAGGCTGACAGAGTGGTTGTGTGAGTTACTAGGCTGACTGAGAGTACCTTACCTGACACACACACACACTAACACACAGTCACACCTCCCCATGTGCCTTACACACACACACACTAACACACAGTCACACCTCCCCCATGTACCTTACACACACACACACTAACACACAGTCACACCTCCCCCATGTACCTTACACACACACACACACACTAACACCTCCCCCATGTACCTTACCTGACACACACACACTAACACACAGTCACACCTCCCCCATGTACCTTACACACACACACACACTAACACAGTCACACCTCCCCCATGTACCTTACACACACACACACACACTAACACACAGTCACACCTCCCCCATGTACCTTACCTGACACACACACACTAACACACAGTCACACCTCCCCCATGTACCTTACCTGACACATACACACTAACACACAGTCACACCTCCCCCATGTACCTTACACACACACACACACACACACTAACACAGTCACACCTCCCCCACCTCCCCCAAAACAACAGTAATGCAGAAAACATACACACACAACTCACCCACTCACTCATAATGTAGGCTAGACTGACAGAGTGGTTGTGTGAGTTACTAGACTGACAGAGTGGTTGTGTGAGTTACTAGACTGACAGAGTGGTTGTGTGAGTTACTAGACTGACAGAGTGGTTGTGTGAGTTACTAGGCTGACAGAGTGGTTGTGTGAGTTACTAGACTGACAGAGTGGTTGTGTGAGTTACTAGACTGACAGAGTGGTTGTGTGAGTTACTAGACTGACAGAGTGGTTGTGTGAGTTACTAGACTGACAGAGTGGTTGTGTGAGTTACTAGACTGACAGAGTGGTTGTGTGAGTTACTAGGCTGACAGAGTGGTTGTGTGAGTTACTAGGCTGACAGAGTGGTTGTGTGAGTTACTAGGCTGACTGAGAGTACCTTACCTGACACACACACACACACTAACACACAGTCACACCTCCCCATGTGCCTTACACACACACACACTAACACACAGTCACACCTCCCCCATGTACCTTACACACACACACACTAACACACAGTCACACCTCCCCCATGTACCTTACACACACACACACACTAACACCTCCCCCATGTACCTTACCTGACACATACACACTAACACACCGTCACACCTCCCCCATGTACCTTACACACACACACACACTAACACAGTCACACCTCCCCCATGTACCTTACACACACACACACACACACACTAACACACAGTCACACCTCCCCCATGTACCTTACCTGACACACACACACTAACACACAGTCACACCTCCCCCATGTACCTTACCTGACACATACACACTAACACACAGTCACACCTCCCCCATGTACCTTACACACACACACACACACACTAACACAGTCACACCTCCCCCATGTACCTTACACACACACACACTAACACACAGTCACACCTCCCCCGTGTACCTTACCTGACACACACACACTAACACACAGTCACACCTCCCCATGTACCTTACCTGATACACACACCCTAACACACAGTCACACCTCCCCCATGTACCTTACCTGCCACATACACACAGTCACACCTCCCCCATGTACCTTACCTGACACATACACACTAACACACAGTCACACCTCCCCATGTACCTTACACACACACACACACACACACACACACTAACACACAGTCACACCTCCCCATGTACCTTACCTGACACATACACACTAACACACAGTCACACCTCCCCATGTACCTTACACACACACACACACACACACTAACACACAGTCACACCTCCCCATGTACCTTACACACACACACACTAACACACAGTCACACCTCCCCATGTACCTTACCTGACACACACACACTAACACACAGTCACACCTCCCCATGTACCTTACCTGACACACACACCCTAACACACAGTCACACCTCCCCATGTACCTTACCTGCCACATACACACAGTCACACCTCCCCCATGTACCTTACCTGACACATACACACAGTCACACCTCCCCCATGTACCTTACACACACACACACACACACACTAACACACAGTCACACCTCCCCATGTACCTTACACACACACACACACACACACTAACACACAGTCACACCTCCCCATGTACCTTACCTGACACATACACACTAACACACAGTCACACCTCCCCATGTACCTTACACACACACACACACACTAACACACAGTCACACCTCCCCATGTACCTTACACACACACACACACACACACACACACACACACACACACACACACACACACACACACACACACACACACACACACACACACACACACACACACACACACACACACACACACACACACACAGTCACACCTCCCCCATGTACCTTACCTGCCACATACACACAGTCACACCTCCCCCATGTACCTTACCTGACACATACACAATAACACAAGGTCACACCCCCCCATGTACCTTACACACACACAAACACACACACACACACACACACTCATACACACTAACACACAATCACACCTCCCCCATGTACCTTACACACACACACACACACACACTAACACACAGTCACACCTCCCCATGTACCTTACACACACACACACACACACACTAACACACAGTCACACCTCCCCATGTACCTTACCTGACACATACACACTAACACACAGTCACACCTCCCCATGTACCTTACACACACACACACACACACTAACACACAGTCACACCTCCCCATGTACCTTACCTGACACATACACACTAACACACAGTCACACCTCCCCATGTACCTTACACACACACACACACACACACACACACACACACACACACACACACACACACACACACACACACACACACACACACACACACACACACACACACACACACACAACACACAGTCACACCTCCCCCATGTACCTTACCTGCCACATACACACAGTCACACCTCCCCCATGTACCTTACCTGACACATACACAATAACACAAGGTCACACCCCCCCATGTACCTTACACACACACACACACACACACACACACACACCCATACACACTAACACACAGTCACACCTCCCCCATGTACCTTACCTGACACATACACACTAACACACAGTCACACCTCCCCCATGTACCTTACACACACACACACTAACACACAGTCACACCTCCCCATGTACCTTACCTGACACACACACACACTAACACACAGTCACACCTCCCCCATGTACCTTACACACACACACACACACACACACACACACACACACACACACACACACACACACACACACACACACACACACACACACACACACACACACACACACACACACACACACACACACACGTCACACCTCCCCATGTACCTTACCTGCCACATACACACTAACACACAGTCTCACCTCCCCCATGTACCTTACACACACACACACACACACACACACAGTCACACCTCCCCCATGTACCTTACCTGACACATACACACTAACACACAGTCACACCTCCCCCATGTACCTTACACACACACACACACACTAACACACAGTCACACCTCCCCATGTACCTTACACACACACACACACTAACACACAGTCACACCTCCCCATGTACCTTACCTGCCACACACACACTAACACAAGGTCACACCTCCCCATGTACCTTACACACACACACACACACACAGTCACACCTCCCCATGTACCTTACCTGCCACATACACACTAACACACAGTCACACCTCCCCATGTACCTTACACACACACACACACACACTAACACACAGTCACACCTCCCCATGTACCTTACACACACACACACACACACACTACCACACAGTCACCCCCCCCCCCCCCCCCCCATGTACCTTACCTGACACATACACACACACACACACACACACACACACACACACACACACACACACACACACACACACACACACACACACACACACACACACACACACACACACACACACACACACACACACACACAGTCACACCTCCCCCATGTACCTTACCTGCCACATACACACAGTCACACCTCCCCATGTACCTTACCTGACTATATACACACTAACACACAGTCACACCTCCCCCATGTACCTTACACACACACACACACACACACACACACACACACACACACACACACACACACACACACACACACACACACACACACACACACACACACACACACACACACACACACACACACACAGTCACACCTCCCCCATGTACCTTACACACACACACACTAACACACAGTCACACCTCCCCCATGTACCTTACACACACACACAGTCACACCTCCCCCATGTACCTTACACACACACACAGTCACACCTCCCCATGTACCTTACCTGACACACACACCCTAACACACAGTCACACCTCCCCATGTACCTTACCTGCCACATACACACAGTCACACCTCCCCCATGTACCTTACCTGACACATACACACTAACACACAGTCACACCTCCCCATGTACCTTACACACACACACACACACTAACACACAGTCACACCTCCCCATGTACCTTACCTGACACATACACACTAACACACAGTCACACCTCCCCATGTACCTTACACACACACACACACACTAACACACAGTCACACCTCCCCATGTACCTTACACACACACACACACACACACACACACACACACACACACACACACACACACACACACACACACACACACACACACACACACACACACACACACACACACACACACACACACACACACACACACACACACACAGTCACACCTCCCCCATGTACCTTACCTGCCACATACACACAGTCACACCTCCCCCATGTACCTTACCTGCCACATACACACTAACACACAGTCTCACCTCCCCCATGTACCTTACCTGACACATACACACTAACACACAGTCACACCTCCCCATGTACCTTACACACACACACACACACACACTAACACACAGTCACACCTCACCCATGTACCTTACCTGACACATACACACTAACACACAGTCACACCTCCCCCATGTACCTTACACACACACACACACTAACACACAGTCACACCTCCCCATGTACCTTACACACACACACACACTAACACACAGTCACACCTCCCCATGTACCTTACCTGCCACACACACACTAACACACAGTCACACCTCCCCATGTACCTTACACACACACACACACACACTAACACACAGTCACACACAGTCACCCCCCCCCCCCCCCCCATGTACCTTACCTGACACATACACACTAACACACAGTCACACCTCCCCCATGTACCTTACACACACACACACACACACACACAGGCACACCCCCCCCCATGTACCTTACCTGACACACACACACTAACACACAGTCACACCTCCCCATGTACCTTACACACACACACACACACACACACACACACACACACACACACACACACACACACACACACTAACACACACACACACACACACACACACTAACACACAGTCACACCTCCCCCATGTACCTTACCTGCCACATACACACAGTCACACCTCCCCATGTACCTTACCTGACACATACACAGTAACACACAGTCACACCTCCCCCATGTACCTTACACACACACACACACACACACACTAACACACAGTCACACCTCCCCCATGTACCTTACACACACACACACACTAACACAGTCACACCTCCCCCATGTACCTTACACACACACACAGTCACACCTCCCCCATGTACCTTACCTGCCACATACACACAGTCACACCTCCCCATGTACCTTACCTGACACATACACACTAACACACAGTCACACCTCCCCCATGTACCTTACACACACACACACACACACACACACACACACTAACACACAGTCACACCTCCCCCATGTACCTTACACACACACACACTAACACACAGTCACACCTCCCCCATGTACCTTACACACACACACACACTAACACACAGTCACACCTTGGGACACAGACACTATGATATTACATAAAACAGCTGTTAGATTGATTCAGTGTCAGCAATAAGACACCAACAGTTTATTTTATGAGAAATACATTAAAAACATAACACTATTTGTAATAGACATCAATACAGGGGAGAATAATTCTAGCCAGATCGCTCAAGATGAGACATGGCTTTTGTGTATGTGTGCCATTCAGAAGGTGAATGAGCAAGACAAAAGATTGTGAGGGCAATTCAACGGCGTAACCACGGCGCTGAGAGCGGAGAAGCAGGTGCAGGTGGTACGTTTAATAAAACCAACAAACATGGAACGAGACAACAGAGTAGTGGAGTCTTAACACAGAAACCTGAGTCAATAACCCCTGGGAAAAGAACCAAACGGAGTGACAGATATAGGGAAGGTAATCAGGGAAGTGATGGAGTCCAGGTGAAAGTCATGAGACGCAGGTGCGCGTAACGATGGTGGCAGGTGTGCGTAATAATGAGTAAACTGGCGACGTTGAGGGCCGGAGCGGGAGTAGATGTGTCAAACGGGGTATGGCGCACCGGTACCAGGCGCGGGGTATGGCGCAAACCGGTACCAGGCGCACCGGTTTGTGTCAAGAACTGTAACGCTGCTGGGTTTTTTCACACTCAAGAATTTTCCGTGTGTATCAAGAATGGTCCACCACTCAAAGGACATCCAGCCAACTTGACACAACTGTGGGAAGCAATTGGAGTCAACATGGACCAGTATCCCTGCGGAACGCTTTAGACACCTGGTAGAGTCCAAGCCGTGAGATCTTGTTGAATATTCACAACTGATGTTGGTGCCTAGTCAGTCACAAATACAGCATGCTACGACACACACACACACACACACACACACACACACACACACACACACACACACACACACACACACACACACACACACACACACACACACACACACACACACACACACACACACACACACACACACACACACACACACACACACACACACACACACACACACACACACACACACACACACACACACACACACACACACACACAATACACAAACACAGCTGTCTAATCCTGAGTGTGTGAATCAGCTGTGTGTTCCGGTGGAGGAGTAAACAACATATCTAAGTGACAGTTAGTCAGTCGGTCTGCTGTCATTGAGTCACAGGGATGGAGATGCAGAGTGTGAAGCCTAATATAACCCACCATGTCTGAGAAACAGAGGAGGGAGAGATGGAGAGGGAGAGCGTGAGAGAGGGAGAGAGATTTATATGTTCCTACTTTTTCTTTGGCAGTGTACTCTTGCCTTTGCAAATCACTACATTTCCATGCCAATAAAGCCTCTTGAATTAAATTGTATGAGACAGGGAGTGTGAGAGAGAGAGACAGAGAGAGAGAGAGAAGTAGAGAGAGATAAAGAGAGCGAAAGAGAGAGAGAAAGAAAGAGAGACAGACAAAGAAAGAGAGAGAGAGAGAGAGAGAGAGGAGAGGGAGAGGAGAGCAGGAGTGAGAAGGAGAGAGAGAGAGAAAGAAAGAGAGAAAGAAAGAGAGAGAGAGAAGGAGAGTGGGAGTGAGAAGGAAAGAGAGAAGGAGGGCTTATAGAAGAAATAAAGAAAGACCACCAAGGTATGTAGCAGAAGTGATTTCACCAGAGGGCTCTGGGTAATACAAACAGAGAGGGAGTCCTACCAGACTAACATTGTGTATGTAGAGATTCCCCTTTGAGATATACTACTATGAGTTTCCCACGCCTGTAGGATACAGAGACAGGGGAAATTAGTGTCTGTCCAAAATGGTACCCTATTACCTCTACAGGTGTGGGCCCTGGTCAAATAGTAGTGCACCGTATACAAAATAGGGTTCCATTTGGAACGGACCCTTCACAAACCAACACTGTGTCAACAGAGACTCCTCTCAGATAAGAGTTTTAAAACTCTGTAGGAAACGAGCTTCACATGGAGATTTCCTTTGAGATTCGTGTTTAATTTCGTTGCAAAGTGAAGTAAAGTGATCTTTTGTAGGATATCGGATCAGACAGGGATATCCTAACAAACTCCTAACAAAATAGGATATCCTAACAAACTCCTAACAAAATAGGATATCGTAACAAACTCCTAACAAAAGAAAAAGTTATTTTCGAGAGAGAATCTGTTATATACCCCAGAGGAAAGACAGGAACTCAGATCTTCTAGGAGACTGACAGAGACACACCACAGATACATTCATGTCCTGACAGACTGACAGAAACACACCACAGATACATTCATGTCCTGACAGACTGACAGAGACATACCACAGATACATTCATGTCCTGACAGACTGACAGGTTGTTCATGAGGAGAACAATTGTTTCCTGTCGATGCATTCTGACACAGCAGAGGTAGAGAGAGGCCACATACACAAGTGCATGCAGTGGCAGTGTACACACAGACAGACAGACAGACAGACAGACAGAGACAGACAGACAGACAGACACACAGACTCGTAAAGACCCATGCACAGCGGTACTTAGCACTTACTCTATTCTTTCACTGTAATACCTACTGAAAATTGGACAGTGTAGTTAGATTAACAAGAATTTATGCTTACTTACAACCTCTTGCCTACATTAGCTCAACCGTCCCGTGGAAGGGACACCGATCCCGAAAAAGATTTATATAACATGTTTTCACCCTACATTTGAATTGCAGATTCACCTGACATTTGTAGTTTCACATGTGAAAAACCTGCATATCAGAATTGAATTTGCCTTTTCACATGTGGAAAAACGTTCAAATGTGAATATCGAAATCTCATGTGGAATTGCGTTTTCACACACACACACACACACACACACACACACACACACACACGTAAAGACCCATGCACAGCGGTACTTAGCACTTACAGTACTGTGAGCTGGCTGCAGGTCATCAGAGTAGAGTAGCTAATGGTTAAGACCTGGTTCCCCTCAAAATCCCTGGAGAGAGAGAGAGAGAAAGAGGGGAGAGAGAGGGAGAGGGGAGAGAGGGAGAGGGGAGAGAGAGAGGGGAGGGAGTGAGAAGGGGAGCGAGAGAGGGAGAGAGAGCGGGGAGAGGGGGAGAGAGTTAGAGACAGAGAAAGAGAGAGGTAGGGGGAGGGAGAGAGAGGTGGGGGGAGGGAGGGAGAGAGAGGAGGGAGGGGAGAGAGTGAGAGAGAGGGGGAGGGGGAGAGAGTGAGAATGGGGCGAGAGAGAGAGAGAGAGAGGGGGGGAGGGGGAGAGAGTGAGCATGGGGCGAGAGAGAGAGAGAGAGAGAGAGAGAGAGAGAGGGGGGGGAGAGATAGAGGGAGGGGGAGAGAGAGTGAGAAGGTGGGGAGAGAGAGTGAGAAGGGGGAGGAGAAAGAGAGAGAGAGAGAGAGAGAGAGAGAGAGAACATTGGTGTTCACTTTTGGCTAACACACTCCTAAACTAGTCTCTTTGTCCACAGCAGGATTCATCTTCTCCTTTCACACTGGAGAGAGATACGGCTGTGTGTGTGTGTGTGTGTGTGTGTGTGTGTGTGTGAAGCAGAGCGCAGTAGCAGTGTGGGAGTTAGGTTGTTTGATAAGTCAGGAACAGACTCTCCCAATTAGAGCGCACGGACACACACACACACACACACACACACACACACACACACACACAGCAGGAGTTGAAAACAAGTTTGATCAGATTATTTAATCCGTTTAGAAATGATGACTTTTATAATGAATCTCTGGCTGCATGGTGAAACAGTTTGTAATATAATTTGATAGGGGGTTATCTCTTTCTGTTTGTTAGTCTGTGCATGCCTTCGTGTG
Source organism: Salvelinus alpinus (assembly GCF_045679555.1). Classification (NCBI taxonomy): domain Eukaryota; kingdom Metazoa; phylum Chordata; class Actinopteri; order Salmoniformes; family Salmonidae; genus Salvelinus; species Salvelinus alpinus. The sequence continues at coordinate 39,111,680 of NC_092109.1, forward strand.
TGTGTGTGTGTGTGTGTGTGTGTGTGTGTGTGTGTGTGTGTGTCGGTGGATGGATGGATGGATGGATGGATGGATGGATGGATAAATGTGACTAGTTTCAGGAAACTAGGCGTATGTCGAGCGTCACTACTTCACAAGAGAGGCATTTCAACGTAAACAGTAATTTTTTATCATAATGCATTTTTTTTGACAAAAATGCCTTCTGGAACATTCTAACTTTCATGTGCCTTCATAACAAACATGTATGCCATCTGTAAATACAAATACAATTGTGTTAGGGCTGTTGTCCTCCTCCTCCTCAGACGAGGAGAGGAGAGAAGGATCATCAGACCAAAATGCAGCATTTGGGAAATAAGCCATCTTTTATTTCAATACGACGATGGCAACACGAAAAACAAAACACTTTCAAATATACAAAAAACAAGAAAACGACGTTGACGAAACCTGAACATAAACTTACATAACTAAACGTAAACTCACGGACAGGAAACAGACGACATCAAAATAAACGAACAGCCAAACAGTCCCGTATGGTACATACATTCGACGACAAGGAAGACAATCACCCACAAACAAACAGTGAGAACACCCTACCTAAATATGACTCTTAATTAGAGGAGAACGCAAAACACCTGCCTCTAATTAAGAGCCATACCAGGCAACCACAACCAACATAGAAACAGATAACATAGACTGCCCACCCAAAACACATGCCCTGACCTAAACACATACAAAAACAACATAAAACAGGTCAGGACCGTTACAGAACCCCCCCCTCAAGGTGCGAACGCCGGGCGCACCAGCACAAAGTCCAGGGGAGGGTCTGGGTGGGCAGTTGACCACGGTGGTGGCTCCGGCTCTGGACGCTGTCCCCACACCACCATAGTCACTCCCCGCTTCTGTCTTCCCCTCCCAATGACCACCCTAAAACTAACATCCCCTAAATGAACGGCCAGCACCGGGAGAAGGGGCAGCACCGGGACAAGGGGCAGCACCGGGACAAGGGGCAGCACCGGGACAAGGGGCAGCACCGGGACAAGGGGCAGCACCGGGACAAGGGGCAGCACCGGGACATGGGGCAGCACCGGGACATGGGGCAGCACCGGGACAAGGGGCAGCACCGGGACAAGGGGCAGCACCGGGACAAGGGGCAGCACCGGGATAAGGGGCAGCACCGGGATAAGGGGCAGCACCGGGATAAGGGGCAGCACCGGGACAAGGGGCAGCACCGGGACAAGGGGCAGCACCGGGATAAGGGGCAGCACCGGGACAAGGGGCAGCACCGGGACAAGGGGCAGCACCGGGACAAGGGGCAGGTCCCGGCTGAGGGACTCTGGCAGATCCTGGCTGAGGGACTCTGGCAGATCCTGGCTGAGGGACTCTGGCAGATCCTGGCTGAGGGACTCTGGCAGATCCTGGCTGAGGGACTCTGGCAGATCCTGGCTGAGGGACTCTGGCAGATCCTGGCTGAGGGACTCTGGCAGATCCTGGCTGAGGGACTCTGGCAGATCCTGGCTGAGGGACTCTGGCAGATCCTGGCTGAGGGACTCTGGCAGGTCCTGGCTGAGGGACTCTGGCAGGTCCTGGCTGAGGGACTCTGGCAGGTCCTGGCTGAGGAACTCTGGCAGGTCCTGGCTGGACGGCTCTGGCAGGTCCTGGCTGGACGGCTCTGGCAGGTCCTGGCTGGACGGCTCTGGCAGGTCCTGGCTGGACGGCTCTGGCAGGTCCTGGCTGGACGGCTCTGGCAGGTCCTGGCTGGACGGCTCTGGCAGGTCCTGGCTGGACGGCTCTGGCAGGTCATAGCAGGACGGCTCTGGCAGGTCATAGCAGGACGGCTCTGGCAGGTCATAGCAGGACGGCTCTGGCAGGTCATAGCAGGACGGCTCTGGCAGGTCATAGCAGGACGGCTCTGGCTGGTCATGGCAGGACGGCTCTGGCTGGTCATGGCAGGACGGCTCTGGCTGGTCATGGCAGGACGGCTCTGGCTGGTCATGGCAGGACGGCTCTGGCTGATCATGGCAGGACAGCTCTGGCTGGTCATGGCAGGACGGGGCCCGGCGGCTCTGTAGGGAGGAGAAGGAGAGACAGCCTGGTGCGTGGTCTAGGCACTGGCTGCGCTGGAGAGGAGGAAACAGCTGGAGAGAGAACCCGGAGAGACAGCCTGGTACGGGGGGCTGCCACCGGAGGACTGGTACATGGAGGTGGCACCGGGTCTACCGGACCGTGAAGGAGGACACGTGCTCTTGAGCACCGAGCCTGCCCAACCTTACCAGGTTGAATGGTGCCCGTAGCCCTACCAGTGCGGCGAGGTGGAATAGCCCGCACTGGGCTATACTGGCAAACCGGGGACACCACTCGTAAGGCTGGTGCCATGTATGCCGGCCCGAGGAGACGTACTGGAGGCCAGATACGTTGGGCCGGCTTCATGACATCCAGCTCGATGCCCAACTTAGCCCTCCCAGTGCGGCAAGGTGGAATAGCCCGCACTGGGCTAAGCACGCGTACTGGGGACACCGTGCGCTTTACCGCATAACACGGTGTCTTACCAGTACGACGCCTTCTACCTCCACGGTAAGCACGGGGAGTTGGCTCGGGTATCCTACCCGGCTTTGCCACACTCCTCGTGTGCCCCCCCCAAGAAATTTTTGGGTCTGACTCACGGGCTCCCAACCGCGTCGACGCGCTGCCTCCTCATACCAGCGCCTCTCAGCCTTCGCTGCTTCCAACTCCTCCTTGGGACGGCGATATTCCCCTGGCTGAGCCCAAGGTCCTCTACCATCCAGGATCTCCTCCCAAGTCCAGGAGTCCTTGTTGCTCTGTTGAGCATTCCCTTGCCGCTTGGTCTTAGCGTGGTGGGTGATTCTGTTAGGGCTGTTGTCCTCCTCCTCCTCAGACGAGGAGAGGAGAGAAGGATCATCAGACCAAAATGCAGCATTTGGGAAATAAGCCATCTTTTATTTCAATACGACGATGGCAACACGAAAAACAAAACACTTTCAAATATACAAAAAACAAGAAAACGACGTCGACGAAACCTGAACATAAACTTACATAACTAAACGTAAACTCACGGACAGGAAACAGACGACATCAAAATAAACGAACAGCCAAACAGTCCCGTATGGTACATACATTCGACGACAAGGAAGACAATCACCCACAAACAAACAGTGAGAACACCCTACCTAAATATGACTCTTAATTAGAGGAGAACGCAAAACACCTGCCTCTAATTAAGAGCCATACCAGGCAACCACAACCAACATAGAAACAGATAACATAGACTGCCCACCCAAAACACATGCCCTGACCTAAACACATACAAAAACAACATAAAACAGGTCAGGACCGTTACAAATTGTTAAATTACGAGCCTAGTTGGTTTAGCCATGGAAAAAGTCAGAAACCTTTCCCCTGGACATGCCCAGAGACGAGTTCTGATTGGTCTGCCATGTAGGTCACTTCTGTCTATTACATGAGCTGCTCAGTATGTGTTGGTAATGCTTTCTAACGCAGCTTTCCTGAAAGATGTCACACAGTAGAACTGCATAAGAGTTGCTCTCCACTTTCTGGAGGACCGAGTTTTGAAATCAATAGAATTAGAGTATGATAGCTAAGGAGATGGAGAAAATTATGGCGTTTGACTGCAAATATGCAGACGGAGTTGAAAAGCGAACACACAGAAGGCTCTGGATTACATATTCAAACTAAGGGCAACCATGACATATTTATGTCACGACTTCCGCCGAAGTCGGTTTCTCTCCTTGTTCGGGCGGCGCTCGGCGTCGCCGGTCTTCTAGGCTGTTATGGCTGCAGCCCGACACCGGTACACCTATGACAACATCCAGCTCAAGTGCAGGGCGCGAAATTCAAAGGATATTTTTTTTAAATATTTAACTTTCACACATTAACAAGTCCAAGACACCAGATGAAAGATACACTTCTTGTGAATCAAGCCAACATGTCCGATTTTTAAAATGTTTTACAGGGAAGACAAAATATGTAAATCTATTAGCTAACCACGTTAGCAAAAGACACCACTTTTCTAACTCCATCAGTTTCTTACTCCATCAGGTGCTATCACAAATTCGACCAAATAAAGATATAAATAGCCACTAACCAAGAAACAAATTCATCAGATGACAGTCTGATAACATATTTATTGTATAGCATATGTTTTGTTCGAAAAATTTGCATATTTCATGTATAACCCATAGTTTACATTTCAGCTACAATCAGAAATTGCACCGAAAGCAGCCATAATATTTACAGACACCAACGTCAAATAGCTAATTACTCATCATAAAACATTTCTGAAAAATACATAGTGTGCAGCAATTGAAAGACAGGCATCTTGTGATTCCAAACAATATTTCCGATTTATTAAATGTTTTACAGCGAAAACAAAATGTATCGCTATATTAGCGTAGCCACAATAGACAGAAACACTTGGGCGCCCACGGCCAGTTCACATGCACGACAGATATATGAAATAACATCATAAAATGGGTCTTACTTTTGCTGATCTTTCATCAGAATGTTGAACAAGGTGTCCTCTGTCCAGATGAGTCGTTGTTTGGATTCAGAATGGCAAATTTCCCTCTTCACTTAGCATTGGCACTAGCCGAGTGGCACAAATTTCTCCAACGTAAACACAGTCAGAGGACGGAACACGGCAAAACTCCCGAAAAAATTTCAATAATCTGATTAAACTATATTGAAAAAACATACATTACGATGATATGGTCACATGTATCAAAAAAAATTCGAGCCGGGGATAGTTATCGTCCGTTACGGCAGCAAAACAGAAGTCAATCCCACTTCCTTCAGAGTACCGGAAGTGGAAGGTCACGTCAAAGAAATAGGTTTTTTTCCACCACAGACCAAGATGAGCACAAAATTTCTTCTCTCACATCCTCTTGACACCAATAGGAAGGCGTATGGAGTGTAAGTAGACTCCTAAGTGTCAAGACCATGTATAGGCATCAAGTTGAAAAGAGCATCGATTTCTGACATTTCACTTCCTGGTCAGGAAAAGTGCTGCAGAAGGACTTCTGTTTCACTCAGAGAAATAATTCCAACTGTTTTAGAAACTAGAGAGTGTTTTCTATCCAAAAAGAATAATAATATCCATATTGTACGAGCAAGATTTGAGTAGGAGGCCGTTTGAAATGGGCACGATTTCACTGGCTACTCAACACTTTGCCTTGCAGCCATAAGAAGCTAGCCATCATCGATCCACTTTTCATTTTCCATTTGTTTTGTCTTTTCTTCTCACACACATGTTCTCAAATCCCCTCATTACATGTTGTGTATTTAACCCTCTGTTCCACCCATGTCTTTGTGCGGAATTGTTTATTGTAAGTGCATGTACAGGTTTTCTCTGGTGCGCGACGGGTTTTGTACCCATTTGTTTGTGGTTCTGGTTTCCGGTGGTTTTATGTATAAAACTCCTCCGTTGATGACCCAGTTTTGCTCTCCTGCGCCTGACTTCCCTGCCGCCAGTTACGCACTCCCTTACAATTTAACAGAGAGGGAGAAGCGTCCATCCATGTATACGAGTAAGAGAGTCTAGCTAGCTACATTTTCAGATGTTACACGCTTCTAATTTTGTCAGAAAGTCTTTTTCATTTCAAGTTAAAGTGTACTGTTAGCTAGCTTCGTGTATGATCTATGTAGTAAAAAGTTTCGTATCTCAGAGCCATTTGCATTGCTAGTTATAGACTAATTTTAGATAGCTAATATTGAACCTGGTTGGTTTGTTTCCTGCAGATGCATGCATGGTTGTAACTTTATGAGTTGGGATTATGTTTCATTGTTTAGCTAGCTAGCTACATGTCTAAACAAAATACTACACTATGCAAGTAACTATTTCAATAGAATTTGTATGATGTCACTGCAAGAACTGTCAATAGACGTAGCTGGTAAATTCGCTCTGGCTATTTACTCCGATTTCAGAGCACTCTCGTCTGAGTGTGCCAGAGCACAGAATAACTGACAAATTTAGAAACGCTCAACACCCGTTGAATATGGCCGGTGTCAGTAAACGTTGGCAAAAAAACGTCACTAAATTGTTGCCAGCAGCACAGTTGCAGTCACCAGCAGATAACATTAAAACAGATGGGATGGGATGATAGATAGATGTCTAGACAGATGGGATGATAGATAGATGTCTAGACAGATGGGATTATAGATAGATGTCTAGACAGATGGGACGATAGATAGATGTCTAGACAGATGGGACGATAGATAGATGTCTAGACAGATGGGATGATAGATAGATGTCTAGACAGATGGGATGATAGATAGATGTCTAGACAGATGGGATGATAGATAGATGTCTAGACAGATGGGACGATAGATAGATGTCTAGACAGATGGGACGATAGATAGATGTCTAGACAGATGGGATTATAGATAGATGTCTAGACAGATGGGACGATAGATAGATGTCTAGACAGATGGGATGATAGATAGATGTCTAGACAGATGGGATGATAGATAGATGTCTAGACAGATGGGACGATAGATAGATGTCTAGACAGATGGGACGATAGATAGATGTCTAGACAGATGGGATGATAGATAGATGTCTAGACAGATGGGATGATAGATAGATGTCTAGACAGATGGGATGATAGATAGATGTCTAGACAGATGGGATGATAGATAGATGTCTAGACAGATGGGATGATAGATAGATGTCTAGACAGATGGGACGATAGATAGATGTCTAGAAAGATTGGGTTGGGATGATAGATAGATGTCTAGACAGATGGGACGATAGATAAATGTCTAGACAGATGGGACGATAGATAGATGTCTAGACAGATGGGATGATAGATAGATGTCTAGACAGATGGGATGATAGATAGATGTCTAGACAGATGGGACGATAGATAGATGTCTAGACAGATGGGATGATAGATAGATGTCTAGACAGATGGGACGATAGATAGATGTCTAGATAGATGGGATGATAGATAGATGTCTAGACAGATGGGACGATAGATAGATGTCTAGAAAGATTGGGTTGGGATGATAGATAGATGTCTAGACAGATGGGACGATAGATAAATGTCTAGACAGATGGGACGATAGATAGATGTCTAGACAGATGGGATGATAGATAGATGTCTAGACAGATGGGATGATAGATAGATGTCTAGACAGATGGGACGATAGATAGATGTCTAGACAGATGGGACGATAGATAGATGTCTAGACAGATGGGATGATAGATAGATGTCTAGACAGATGGGATGATAGATAGATGTCTAGACAGATGGGATGATAGATAGATGTCTAGACAGATGGGATGATAGATAGATGTCTAGACAGATGGGATGATAGATAGATGTCTAGACAGATGGGATTATAGATAGATGTCTAGACAGATGGGATGGGATTATAGATAGATGTCTAGACAGATAGGATGGGATTATAGATAGATGTCTAGACAGATAGGATGGGATTATAGATAGATGTCTAGACAGATAGGATGGGATGATAGATAGATGTCTAGACAGATGGGATGATAGATAGATGTCTAGACAGATGGGATTATAGATATATGTCTAGACAGATGGGATGATAGATAGATGGGTTGGGATGATAGATATATGTCTAGACAGATAGGATGGGATTATAGATATATGTCTAGACAGATGGGATGATAGATAGATGGGTTGGGATGATAGATAGATGTCTAGACAGATAGGATGGGATTATAGATAGATGTCTAGACAGATAGGATGGGATGATAGATAGATGTCTGGACAGATGGGATGATAGATAGATGTCTAGACAGATAGGATGGGATGATAGATAGATGTCTAGACAGATGGGACGATAGATAGATGTCTAGACAGATAGGATGGGATTATAGATAGATGTCTAGACAGATAGGATGGGATTATAGATAGATGTCTAGACAGATAGGATGGGATGATAGATAGATGTCTAGACAGATGGGATTATAGATAGATGTCTAGAAAGATGGGATTATAGATAGATGTCTAGACAGATGGGATTATAGATAGATGTCTAGACAGATGGGTTGGGATTATAGATACATGTATACTCACACCCAGCTGAGGTTAGGTGTGTGGTGACAGAGGCTGGGCTGGGGGAGCTGCACCAGAGATGTATTCACCATGGAGCTGGGGAGAAATCACACACTGTTGTTTAGAGAACACAGACACACCTGGACAGATGAACATTCACACACAGATGGAGGGACTGGCACACACACACACACACACACACACACACACACACACACACACACACACACACACACACACACACACACACACACACACACACACACACACACACACACACACACACACACACACACACACACACACACCCTGTGACCTCCTTAGGGAAGACACACAGCTCGTAGACATTTGGAAAGAACAGAGAAAAGAGAAAAGATAATAAAAAAGAGAAAATAGAGAACAGAGAATAGAGAATAAAGAATAGAGAATAAACAGAGAATAGAGAATAAAGAACAGAGAATAAAGAACAGAGAATAAAGAACAGAGAATAAAGAATAGAGAAAAGAATAGAACATAGAGAACGGAGAATAAAGAATAGAGAATAGATCGAGAATAGAGAATAGAGAATAAAGAATAGAAAATAAAGAATAAAGAATATAGAGAATAGAGAATAAAGAACAGAGAATAAAGAATAGACAACGGAGAACAGAGAATAGAGAACAGAGAATAAAGAATAGAGAATAGAGAACAGAGAACAGAGAACAGAGAATAAAGAATAGAGAACAGAGAATAAAGAATAGAGAACAGAGAATAAAGAACAAAGAACAGAGAATAAAGAACAAAGAACAGAGAATAAAGAATAGAGAATAAAGAATAGAGAACAGAGAACAGAGAATAAAGAATAGAGAACAGAGAATAAAGAATAGAGAACAGAGAATAAAGAATAGAGAACACACTCCTACTGGATGCTGCCTTGGCAAAACTATAGGGAATGTTATCTAATGATGAATTTCAATTTGTCAAACATCTCTTCATCTGTGTACGGCACACAGCAGTAGGTCAAAAAACTATTACAAATGTAGTTCACCAACTATAACTAGGAACAGCTCCATTGGAGGTATGCCTGTTTTATGAATGGCAGAACTAAGTTTCTTGATGCAATAGTTACTGTGGCTGCCTTTGACTAAATTATGCAAGTTTAGTTAGTCACACACACACACACACACACACACACACACACACACACACACACACACACACACACACACACACACACACACACACACACACACACACACACACACACACACACACACACAATCACAATGCACACACAGTCACAACGCACACTGTCTGTGTTCTTTTGCCCATTGTCACGATCATCGTAATGATGAGACCAAGGCGCAGCGTGCATAGAGTTCCACATCATTTTAATAAAGAGAAACTCACTAAACAATAAAGAACAAACAAAACTCTACTGGAGTGCACAAAGGCAACTTATTGTAGACAAGATCCCAATGGGGAAAATGGCTACCTAAATATGATCCCCAATCAGAGACAACGATAAACAGCTGTCTCTGATTGGGAACCATATCAGGCCAACATAGACATACAAACACCTAGATGACCCACCCTAGTCACTATCATGCCCCAACCAACACAGAGAAAAACAGCTTACTATGGTCAGGGCGTGACACCCATCTTCATCTTTTTATTGGCCCGTCTGAGGTATGGCTTTTTCTTTATTATTCTTTATTATCTATATCATTATTATCTACATTATTGTTACCTATATTATTATCTATATTATTATCTATATTATTACTATTTTGAATAGTATTATTATTATCTATATTATTATTAGTATCTTTATTATTATTATTATTATCAATATCATTATTATCTACATTATTATTACCTATTTTATTATCTATATTATTATTATCTATAACATTATTATCTACATTATTATTACCTATTTTATTATCTATATTATTATTATCTATAACATTATTATCTACATTATTATTACCTATTTTATTATCTATATTATTATTATCTATATCATTATTATCTACATTATTATTACCTATTTTATTATCTATATTATTATTATCTATAACATTATTATCTACATTATTATTACCTATTTTATTATCTATATTATTATTATCTATATCATTATTATCTACATTATTATTACCTATTTTATTATTTATATTATTATTATCTATATTATTATTATCTATAACATTATTATCTACATTATTATTACCTATTTTATTATCTATATCATTATTATCTACATTATTATTACCAATTTTATTATCTATATCATTATTATCTACATTATTATTACCTATATTATTATCTATATCATTATTATCTACAATATTATTACCTATTTTATTATTTCTATTATTATTATCTATATTATTATTATCTATAACATTATTATCTACATTATTATTACCTATTTTATTATTTATATTATTATTATCTACATTATTATTACCTATTTTATTATTCATATTATTATTTTCTACATTATTATTACCTATTTTATTATTTATATTATTATTATCTACATTATTATTACCTATTTTATTATTTATATTATTATTATCTACATTATTATTACCTATTTTATTATCTATATCATTATTATCTACATTATTATTACCTATTTTATTATTTATATTATTATTATCTACATTATTATCAACACAGCATTGTTTGGAAAAAGCTCTCAAGGTAAGAATTCCACTGAACTGTTTTAACACCTGTTGTATCCTGTGCACCTGGCAAATATATGAATATAATATATAATAAATAAATAAATATATATCTATAAATCTCTGAAGCTGGAGTCTTATATCACCCTCTCTAACTTTAAGCATCAGCTGTCAGAGCAGCTTACCGATCACTGTACCCACAGCCAATCTGTAAATAGCACACCCAACTACCTCATCCCCATATTATTACTCACCCTCTTGCTCTTTTGCACACCAGTATCTCTACTTGCACATCATGTGCACATCTGCACATATATCACTCCAGTGTTAATGCTAAATTGTAAATATGTTCGCCTCTATGGCCTATTTATTGCCTCCCTCCCTACTCTTCTACATTTGCACACACGGTAGATATATCTTTCAATTGTTCTTTTCTTTTGTATTATTGACTGTACGTTTGTCACGCCCTGACTCTAGTTATATTTTGTTTTCTTTATTTTTTGGTAAGGTCAGGGTGTGACAAGGGTGGTTTGTTTAGTTTTTGTATTGTCTAGGGGTTTTTGTCTTGTCTAGGGTTTTTGTTTGTCTATGGGGATTTTGTATGGTCTAGGGGTTTGGAGGTTTATGGTGGCCTGAGTTGGTTCCCAATCAGAGACAGCTGTTTCTTGTTGTCTCTGATTGGGGAGCTTATTTAGGTTGCCATTTTTCCATGTTGGTTTTGTGGGTAGTTGTTTTCTGTCTCTGTGTCTGCACCAGACATAACTGTTTCGTGTTGGTCTATTTTGTTATTTTGTCTTAGTGTTCTGAGTTAAAATAAATATCATGTACCCGTACCACGCTGCACCTTGGTCCTCTTCTTCAAACAGCCGTTACAACGTTTTCTTATGTGTAACTCTGTTGTTGTTTTTGTCGCACTGCTATGCTTTATCTTGGCCAGGTTGCAGTTGTAAATGAGAACTTGTTCTCAACTGGCCTACCTGGTTAAATAAAGGTCAAATAAAAAATAAATATAAATAAATAAAAAACTTGAAAGGGATAGGGAGAACGAGTGAGAAGACAAAGAACTAGAGTGAGTGAGAAAGACAAAGAACTACAGTGAGTGAGCAAGACAAAGAACTAGACTGAGTGAGCAAGACAAAGAACTAGAGTGAGTGAACAAGACAAAGAACTAGAGTGAGTGAGAAGGACAAAGAACTAGAGTGAGTGAGAAAGACAAAGAACTAGAGTGAGTGAGAAAGACAAAGAACTGGAGTGAGTGAATAAGACAGAGAACTAGAGTGAGTGAGAAGACAAAGAACTAGAGTGAGTGAGAAGACAAAGAACTAGAGTGAGAAAGACAGAGAACTAGAGTGAGTGAGAAAGACAGAGAACTAGAGTGAGTGAGAAGACAAAGAACTAGAGTGAGTGAGAAAGACAGAGAACTAGAGTGAGTGAGAAGACAAAGAACTAGAGTGAGTGAGAAGACAAAGAACAAGAGTGAGTGAGAAGACAAAGAACTAGAGTGAGAAAGACAGAGAACTAGAGTGAGTGAGAAGACAAAGAACTAGAGTGAGTGAGAAAGACAGAGAACTAGAGTGAGTGAGAAGACAAAGAACTAGAGTGAGTGAGAAGACAAAGAACAAGAGTGAGTGAGAAGACAAAGAACTAGAGTGAGTGAGAAGACAAAGAACTGGAGTGAGTGAGGAAGACAAAGAACTAGAGTGAGTGAGAGGACAGAGAACTAGAGTGAGTGAGAAGACAAAGAACTGGAGTGAGTGAGAAGACAAATAACTAGAGTGAGTGAGAAAGACAGAGAACTAGAGTGAGTGAGAAGACAAAGAACTAGAGTGAGTGAGAAAGACAAAGAACTGGAGTGAGTGAGAAAGACAAAGAACTAGAGTGAGTGAGGAAGACAGAGATGTGTTGAACATAGTTCTACAACATAAAGTTACAGGTGAGGAGAACATAATGATGAGGAGAATGAGGAGAGGAGTAAGGAGAGAAGAAAGGAGAGGAGTAAGGAGAGGAATAAGGAGAGGAGAAGAGAAATAAGGAGAGGAAAAAAGGAGAGGAGTAGAGAGGAGTAAGGAGAGGAGAAAAGGAGAGGAGAAAAGGAGAGGAGTAAAGGAGAGGAATAAGGAGAGGAGTAAGGAAAGGAGTAAGGAGAGGAATAAGGAATGGAGAAAAGAAGTGGAGAAAAGGAGAGGAGAAAAGGAAAGGAGTAAGGAGAGGAGTAAGGAGAGGAGAAAAGGAGAGGAGTAAGGAGAGGAGAAAAGGAGAGGAGTAAGGAGAGGAGCAAGGAGATGAGTAAGGAGAGGAGAAAAGGAAAGGAGTAAGGAGAGGAGTAAGGAGAGGAGAAAAGGAGAGGAGTAAAGAGAGGAGAAAAGGACAGGAGTAAGGAGAGGAGTAAAGAGAGGACCAAGGAGAGGAGTAGGGAGAGGAGAAAAGGAGAGGAGTAAGGAGATGAATAAGGACAGGAGTAAGGAGAGGAATAAGGAGAGGAGTAAGGAGAGGAATAAAGGAAAAAGAGAAGGAAACCACTATCATATTTTCAATGAGACTCATGAGGAGACGGATTTGAATTTTGTTATATTGTGTTTGGAACCAATGGCCCACAAAATGAACCTACCATTCTGAAATGGTAGTTTATAATTCCTACTCAGAAGATATTTTATGTTTGAATGCAGAATTATTATATATTTCTTAAATGCAAAATGAGATGTGAACAATCAATAAACAAGTAGAGACAACAGTGTGAAGGAGTGGCAGAGGGAGGGACCGAGAGATCACTCCAGATACAAGGCAAAAATACTGAAATGAGTGCCCCGTACTGGGATTGAACCCGCAGTCTTCGGAGCCGGAGCTCCACCATCCGTCCACAAAAGTTTCAGTAAGCCCAATCAGAATTAATGCCTAAAGTTTTACCTCTATCCCAAACTTGAATCGTTAACTTAACCCTAGAGTTGTTTCTGCTTTAACCCTATGCCAGACCTTAACCCAGTCTGAATGAATGCCTAAAGAGTTGTTTCCATGTTGTTTCTGTATGCCTACATTTTACATGTTTATCAAAGAACGTCGGAACATGAAGTCAGGCTGTGATATCTTGTTAAGGAGGGAAGAAAAACTATGTGTTTGGACAAAGAAAATGTGTGTGTGTGTGTGTGTGTGTGTGTGTGTGTGTGTGTGTGTGTGTGTGTGTGTGTGTGTGTGTGTGTGTGTGTGTGTGTGTGTGTGTGTGTGTGTGTGTGTGTGTGTGTGTGTGTGTGTGTGTGTGTGTGTGTGTGTGTGCGCGCTACTCACAGGAACATGAGGGAGGTGAGGCCGGTGAAGGTGTCTTGGGAAACACTGTTCAGAGGGTTGTGATCCAACACCCTGGTGAGAGAGAGAGAACCAAAGATCTTACTGTACAGTTATGGAGAGAGAACCAAAGACCTTACGGTACAGTTATGGAGAGAGAACCAAAGACCTTACGGTACAGTTATGGAGAGAGAGAGAGACAACCAAAGACCTTACGGTACAGTTATGGAGAGAGAGAGACAACCAAAGACCTTACGGCACAGTTATGGAGAGAGAGAGACAACCAAAGACTTTACTGTAAAGTTATGGAGAGAGAACCAAATACTTTACGGTACAGTTAAGGAGAGAGAGAGACAACCAAAGACCTTACAGTACAGTTATGGAGAGAGATAGAACCAAAGACCTTGCGGTACAGTTATGGAGAGAGAGAGACAACCAAAGACCTTACAGTACAGTTATGGAGAGAAAGAGACAACCAAAGACTTTACAGTACAGTCATGGAGAGAGAACCAAAGACTTTACAGTACAGTTATGGAGAGAGATAGAACCAAAGACCTTACGGTACAGGTATGGAGAGAGAGACAACCAAAGACCTTACGGTACAGTTATGGAGAGAGAGACAACCAAAGACTTTACAGTACAGTTATGGAGAGAGATAGAACCAAAGACCTTACGGTACAGGTATGGAGAGAGAGAGACAACCAAAGACCTTACAGTACAGTTATGGAGAGAGAAAACCAAAGACCTTACGGTACAGGTATGGAGAGAGAGAGAGAGAGACAATCAAAGACCTTACGGTACAGGTATGGAGAGAGAGACAACCAAAGACCTTACAGTACAGTTATGGAGAGAGAGAGAACCAAAGACCTTACGGTACAGTTATGGAGAGAGAGACAACCAAAGACCTTACGGTTTTGTTATGGAGAGAGAGAGAACCAAAGACCTTACAGTACAGTTATGGAGAGAGAGACAACCAAAGACCTTACAGTACAGTTATGGAGAGAGAGAGAACCAAAGACCTTACGGTTTTGTTATGGAAAGAGAGACAACCAAAGACCTTACGGTACAGTTATGGAGAGAGAGAGAGACAATCAAAGACCTTACGGTACAGTTATGGAGAGAGAGAGACAACCAAAGACCTTACGGTAAAGTTATGGAGAGAGAGAACCAAAGACCTTACGGTACAGTTATGGAGAGAGAGAGACAACCAAAGACCTTACGGTAAAGTTATGGAGAGAGAGAACCAAAGACCTTACGGTACAGTTATGGAGAGAGAGACAACCAAAGACCTTACGGTACAGTTATGGAGAGAGAGAGAACCAAAGACCTTACGGTACAGTTATGGAGAGAGATACAACCAAAGACCTTACGGTACAGTTATGGAGAGAGAGAAAACCAAAGACCATATAAAGTAAAATACATCCAAAGTGGCAAAAGATGTCATACATTTATTCAACACAGTCTAACCCTACAGAGAAATTACACAATACAACAGATTTGCTTTACATGAAATACAGTAGGTAGCTTAATGGCATATCTGATTGTGCTTTCAGCCAAATAATGACCACAAACTATTAATATGAGCATATCCAAAGAAGCTTTCAAAGTGCTCAATTAAGCGAACAATGAAAAACAATGAAGAAAAACAATGAATCTGCTCGATTGAGCCACAGAGCACAGATACCTTAAAAAAGAGGAAGGGACGTATCCTTCGCATAGAGTTGATCATACTGTTGTGGCCTGTGGAATGTTGTCTCACTCCTCTTTAATGGCTGTGAAAAGTTGCTGGATGTTGGCGTGACCTGGAACACGCTGTCGTACACGTCGATCCAGAGCATCCCAAACATGCTCAATGGGTGACACGTCTGTGAGTATGCAGGCCATGGAAGAACTGGGACATTTTCAGCTTTCAGGAATTGTGTACAGATCCTTGCGACATGGGGCCGTACATTATCATGCTAAAATATGAGGTGATGGCGTTGGATGAATGGCATAACAATGGGCCTCAGGATTTCGTCAGGGTATCTCTGTGTATTCAAATTGCCATCGATAAAATGCAACTGTGTTGGTTGTCCGTAGCTTATGCCTGCCCATAACATAACCCCACTGCCATCATGGGGCACTCTGTTCACAACGTTGACATCAGCAAACCGCTCACCCACACGACGTCATACACGTGGTCTGCGGTTGTGAGGCCAGTTGGACGTACTGCCAAGTTCTCTAAAGCGATGTTGGAGGTGGCTTATGGTAGAGAAATGAACATTAAATTCCCTGGCAACAGCTCTGGTAGACATTCCTGCTGTAAGCATGCCAATTGCCCGCTACCTCAAAACTTGACACATCTGTGGCATTGTATTCTGAGACCAAACTGCACATTTTAGAGTGGCCTTTTATTGTCCCCAGCACAAGGTGCACCTGTGTAATGATCATGCTGTTTAATCAGCTTCTTGTTTTGCCACCACTGTCAGGTGGATGGATTATCTTGGCAAAGGATACATGCTCACTAACAGGGATGTAAACACATTTGTGCACAACATTTGAGAGAAATAAGCTTTTTGTGCGTATGGAAAATGTATGGGATCTTTTATTTCAGAATATGAAACATGTGACCAAAACCTTACATGTTGCATTTATATTTTTGTTCAGTGTAAATACAACAACTTGAAGGTGTTATTTCAATAAATGTATTCTGATTTAAACTACTGTCAAATCTTCTAGTGTAACCACAATTGGGACTCAGTCTTAAATGGGATTTGAACTCCTTACCTACTGGTTGTAAGAAACTTGAAATGTCCTGCTACAGTGCACTTACACCACCAGAAGCATCAGTGTAAAATAAATATTGCCACAGACTTATTGGCAAGAATGATTTTCTGCACTTTGCTAAAAGCTGCCCAGAATAAAGGAAATAATTGTCCAATTATCACCACCAAGGTGACATCAACATTAAACTTGCAGTCCTCAATGACAGTTGACATAGCGTATGCATGCATTATTCAGGGTTTTGAACTTGCAACCTCTTTGTTGGTAGTGGATAAAAATTTCCGCAGTGCCACCAGGACCATATATTGACTCTCTTAAAAATAAGGGTAGGGTTAGGTACACTACAGTGTTGTTCCCTGGGGTATGAAAAGGTCAAAGGTACACTTCACAGGTACACATTTGAACTCCCATGGTACATTTTGGTATCTTGTAGGTATAATGGGACATTTTCTACTTAATATTTTGAATATAAGGTATGATCATCACTGCACTTTGATAGGTGGGGGCAATGTACTGGTGGGGTCATTAGCATATGTGGGGGCGTGCGTAAATATATATGTATTTGTGCCAACCGTCAGTGGAAGTGTTGTAGGAGTTTAAGTGTTTGATGGTTATGCAGATGTAAGTAGATCACGTCCTTTATACTGTCTGTTCTGTAAACGGTGTAAGAGAATACAGTGCCTTGCAAAAGTATTCACCCCCTTGGTGTTTATCCTATTTTATTGCATTACAACCTGTAATTTAAATAGATTTTTATTTAGATTTCATGTAATGGACAAACACAAAATAGTCCAAATTGGTGGAGTGAAATGAAAAAAATAACATGTATTCACCCCCTTTGCTATGAAGCCCATAAATAGGATTTGGTGCAACCAATTACCTTCAGAAGTGTTGTGGAAATTTCCTGTATTACTCAATAAAGAGAGAGAGAGAGAGCCAACCACACACAAGTCAGAGTTAAATTATATATTCCATTTAATATATATACAAGCTTCACCAAAGCCCTTTAATGACTCTCAGATCAATTCAGTGTCTATAAATGAATTCTCTGAGAGTCCTTTACAAAACAATTCTTAGTTTCATTTATAGCCAAGATACACCCCTCTCAACTTACAAAGAATCCTTTACCCGAAAGAAGAGTATCCTATCGCTAGACAGCATCAGCTATAAATCATTGTTCAGTTTGATCTCCCAAGACAAGGTTTAAATCTCATGCTTGATACTTCACTGTCTACCAAACCATTACCTCATCCAATGGCATATATCAATTGTCATTTCTAGATACTCCCAAACCTGGACAAACTCAAAATCAGACAGTGAGCCCCTTAGGTCAAATACTAGGTCAAGATAAGGGCAACCTCAGAGGGGACATACAATGGTTCCAAACACGGCCAAACTCCTTCCCCCTATGAGAAAAGTAGGGAGTGACTGGCGTACAGACATTGTATGAGATAACTAACTGGTTCCCCAATTAATAACTCCATCCCGTCACATGGTTTAACATATACATTGACATATGAAGACAAGCCTGACCTCTCCCCTCTCTGGCCCCATTCTAATGACAAGTATCTCACAAGCATATGATGAAAATAACATCTTATCTATCTATGTTACATAGCTAAATCTGATTCAGCCACGACAGAAGTCACATAATTAGTTAAATAAAGTCCAACTGTATGCATTCTAAGTGTCCCATGATCTGTCACATGTTCTCAGTATATATACACCTGTTCTGAAAGGCCCCAGAGTCTGGAACACCACTAAGCAAGGGGCACCACCAAGCGGCACTATGAAGACCAAGGAGCTCTCCAAACAGGTCAGGGACAAAGTTGTGGAGAAGTACAGATCAGTGTTGGGTTATAAAAAAATATCCAAAACTTTGAACATCCCACGGAGCACCATTAAAGTCATTATTTAAAAAAAGAATATGGCACCACAACAAACCTACCAACAGAGGGCCGCCCACCAAAACTCACAGACCAGGCAAGAAGGGCATTAATCAGAGAGGCAACAAAGAGACCAAAGATAACCCTGAAGGAGCTGCAAAGCTCCACAGTGGAGATTGGAGTATCTGTCCATAGGACCACTTTAAGCCGTACACTCCACAGAGCTGGGCTTTACGGAAGAGTGGCCAGGAAAAAATAAGCAAACATGTTTGGTGTTTGCCAAAAGGCATGTGGGAGACTCCCCAAACATATGGAAGAAGGTACTCTGGTCAGATGAGACTAAAATTGAGCTTTTTGGCCATCAAGGAAAATGCTATGTCTGGCGCAAACCCTCTCATCACCCGAGGGTGATTTTTCTGTTTTTCATCGGCAGGGAATGGGAAACTGGTCAGATTTGAAGGAACGATGGATGGCGCTAAATACAGGGAAATTCTTGAGGGAAATCTGTTTCAGTCTTCCAGAGATTTGAGACTGGGACAGAGGTTCACCTTCCAGCAGGACAATGACACTAAGCATACTGCTAAAGCAACACTTGAGTGGTTTAAGGGGAAACATTTAAATGTCTTGGAATGGCCTAGTCAAAGCCCAGACCTCAATCCATTTGAGAATCTGTGGTATGACTTAAAGATTGCTGTACACCAGCAGAACCCATCCAACTTGAAGGAGCTGGAGCAGTTTTGCCTTGAAGAATGGGCAAAAATCCCAGTGGCTAGATGTGCCAAGCTTATAGAGACATACCCCAAGAGACTTGCAGCTGTAATTGCTGCAAAAGGTGGCTCTACAAAATATTGACTTTGGGGGGGTGAATAGTTATGCACGCTCAAGTTTTCTGTTTTGTTGTGTTATTTCTTGTTTGTATCACAAAAAAAAATATTTTGCATCTTCAAAGTGGTAGGCATGTTGTGTAAATCAAATGATACAAACCCTCCCAAAAATAAATTTTAATTCAAGGTTGTAAGGCAACAAAATAGGAAAAATGCCAAGGGGGGTGATGAATTTCGCAAACCACTGTATATCAGTAATAAGCTGCACTGTGAAGAGGTCATTGTGACAGAAGTTTCTTAACTGGAAACTACTACTAAATCTTGGTGGGGCAAACTACAAATAAAATGTTTTAGATGCATGCCAGCAAAGCCACTACACAACACAACACTAAACAATACATTAATTGCACTATAATGGTGAAGAACGGTGCCCACAAACGGTTAGGCCCTACATAAAGCTGTCCCAACAGCAGAGTCCAAACACCTTACCACTACTTTTCTTTTACTAGGCAAGTCAGTTAAGATCAAATTCTTATTTACAATGACGGCCTACACCGGCCAAACCCGGACGACGCTGGGCCAATTGTGCGCCGCCCTATGGGACTCCCGATCACATCTGGTTGGGACACAGCCTGGGAACGAAACAGGGTCTGTAGAGAGGCTTCTTGGATGGGCACTTCTAATTTAACTCTATGGCAACACCCAAGGGGCTTCAATTTTCGAGCTCTACCCTTAGATTTGGCGGTGATGTAATGTCCCCATGAGTGACAGAACACTGAGCCAATCACGGCGCAACTAGAGAACATTACCAACCCATACGCTCCGCATTTTCCTCTGGCTGCCCACCACCACAGAAAGCACTGAGCCAGGCTGATACACCTGCATTTTGGAGCTGGCTGCCCACCACCACAGAAAGCACTGAGCCAGGCTGATACACCTGCATTTTGGAGCTGGCTGCCCACCACCACAGAAAGCACTGAGCCAGGCTGATACACCTGCATTTTGGAGCTGGCTGCCCACCACCACAGAAAGCACTGAGCCAGGCTGATACACCTGCATTTTGGAGCTGCTTTACTCAAGAAAGCACACGTTTGTATGTGGCTTTAGTAACTCAGTAAAAAAAAAATGTTTTACATTGTTTCCAAAATGATATGTGACACGTACTAATGCCAAAATAACATGCAAAACAGGCAAAAAAATGAATAAATGCTAATGAGCCCCAGCCAACACATTGCTCCCACCTACATTTCAAAATGCAGTACCTAATGATTGTACCTAATGCTGTGTCCGTAACCAAGTGGGAAGTGGGATTTTACCACATACGACTGGAAAATAATTATCTTGAACGGCCCTCCAATTGGTAATGACTAGTGGGAAACGCGTCTCTCATCCCTGAGCTCTGACTTATCCCACAGCTACTAAGGACATGACCTCGATAACAGCATTTACGTCAGTTAAATGTAAAAACAAAACATTATTTATAAAAAGCAATCTATTAATATGGTTCTTTAACTACATAATTCATTTACAAGCATGATAGCTATGTTTGATGCAGCTTGTTAGCCATTAGCCAATTGTCATTTCCCAACGACTTCAATGCATGTGAATGCATCCAACTGGTATTTACGACTGGTAAATTCCCACAAGGTTACAAATGCAGCTTTATATTTAATATATTGGGTAGAAATATGTACCATTATACTAGATTTTCCACACATCTACCTTAGTACCATGTGAGTTCCTATTTGTACCTTTGAAGATACCGTGTGTGTAACCTTTGACCTTTTTTGTACACCAGGGAACAACCCTGTACCGTAACTGTACTCTTATATATTAGAGTGTTCTTGGTGGTTCTGCCGAGACATTAATGCACTCCAAACCAAAATGTTGCAAGTTCAAATCCCGAGAGCATTTATGCACACATTGGGCTGTATCTATCAGGTCCATGCTAGCGGACACCTGCATAGTGTTTGCTTTGGCGGTGTCAGAAGTGGAACTGAGTTACAGCCTCTCCGGGCATTATATCTGAAGCGGAAATTGCAATTGGCTGCACAGAGCTAGATTAACAGAAATCCCATGAAGCCTTGTTTACAAGTTGGAACATGCTTGATCTGATTGAATCTATGTCGAGTGTCCCTGAGCACTGCTACTTTTTAGTTGGTGTTTTCAGATAATCGCATTATTGACTTGATTCCGGGTAACTTTAAGCAAAGTGGAGAAATGTATTCTTGCAAATGGCTAATCTCTGTCATGGCTACAGACCTGGAGGAAACAGGTTACTGTTGTATACGAGGTTGTGAGTTCAAATCCCAGGTGTGGTTACGTCCCAAATGTACTAATCAATGTTGAGGTCAATTCCATATACAGTGAGTTCAGAAAGTAATTCAAAATTCTCCTGTAAAAAAAGCATTGAAAATTATTTTATTTTATTGATTTTTTCTGCGTATTTATTGTTGTATATTTACTGACAAAATACAGTTCTGCTGTATAAATACATTTAAAGATTTTTCCAATATTTGGAAAACAGTAGGCGGTAACTCACTATAAAAAAACATGTTTTTGGAACACTTCACGTGACATTTCACATGTAAAATCATGTGTTTTTGAAACACTTCAAATCAAAGTGTATTTGTCACGTGTACCGAATACAACCACCTGGTGTAGAGGTCCTGGACGGCAGGCAGCTTAGCTCCAGTGATGTACTGGGCCATAAGCACTACCCTCTGTAGTGCCTTGCAGTTGGAGGCTGAGCAGTTGCTGTACCAGGCAGTGATGCAACCGGTCAGGATGCTCTCGATGTTGTAGCTGTAGAACCTTTTGAGGATCTGAGGACCCATGCCAAATATTTTTAGTTTCCTGAGGGGGAATAGGCTTTGTCGTGCCCTCTTGGTGTGTTTGGACCATTCTATTTTGTTGGTGATGTGGACACCAAGGAACTTGAAGCTCTCAACCTGCTCCACTACAGCCCAGTCGATGAGAATGGGGGTGTGCTCGGTCCTCCTTTTTCTGTAGTCCGCAATCATCTCCTTTGTCTTGATTATGTTGAGGGATAGGTTGTTATTCTGGCACCGCCAGGCCAGGTCTCTGACCACCTCCCTATAAGCTGTGTCGTCGTTGTCGGTGATCAGGCCTACCACTGTTGTGTCGTCTGCAAACGTAATGATGGTGTTGGAGTCATGCCTGGCCACGCACTCGTGGGTGAACAGGGAGTACAGGAGGGGACTGAGCACGCACCCCTGAGGGGCTCCAGTGTTGAGGATCAGCGTGGCCAATGTGTTGCTACCTACCCTCACCACCTGGGGGCGGCCCGTCAGGAAGTCCAGGATCCAGTTGCAGAGGGAGGTGTTTAGTCCCAGGATCCTTAGCTTAGTGATGAGCTTTGAGGGTACTATGGTGTTGAACGCTGAGCTGTAGTTAATGAATAGCATTCTCACGTAAGGTGTTCATTTTGTCCAGGTAAAACTGCTGCCATTTCTTCCGGTGACATGCAATTCAATGTGTTATCGCTGTTCTGCTAAAATATGACCCCCACCTCGGATTTTAACTCCAAACCTCTGGACTTTCAAAACAAAGATATAAAACAAAGAGGAGTTTCTAATCAAATGGATTATTCTGAGCTGCATTCTTCTGTGATAACGTCTACTAAAAGAGAAATATGGTGATACAGACTCAGCTGGTTTCTTTTACTGTCTACACTGCAGAACGGCCCAAATCCGCCGGTGTGTGTGTATGCAGTGTACCAGCTCTGTACTCACAGCCACCATAAATTACGGAGATCACTGAACACACCCGGACTGAGAGATGAGATGGAGTTCTCACTGAGAAACCTGAGAGAGAGAGAGAGAGAGAGAGGGAGGGAGGAGAGAGAGGGAAACAAATATTACTGAACATTATTGCTCCTACACATAAAAAGACACAAACAGATAATCAGATGAGAAACATCCTCCTTTCTCCTCCTTTCTCCTCCCTCCTTCCACCTAGATTCCAAGCTGTATCACAACCAGCTGTGATTGAGAGTCCCATAGGGCGAAGCACAGTTGGCCCAGCATCGGCAGTCATTGTAAATAAGAATTTGTTCTTAACTGACTTGCCTAGTTAAATAAAGGTTAAATAAAAAATAAATTACAAAAAAATCCTCCTCCCTACTTCCTCCTCGCTCCTTTCTTTCCCCTCCTTTCTCCCATCTCCTTCCTTCCTCCCCCTCCTCCTTCCTCCCTCCTCCTTCCTCCCTCCTTCCTCCTCCCTCCTGTCTCCTTTCTCCCATCTCCTTCCTTCCTCCCCCCTCCTCCTTCCTCCCTCCTTCCTCCTCCCTCCTGCCTCCTTCTTCCTCCTGCCTCCTTCCTCCTTTCCTTTCCTCTCCCTCTTTCCTCCTCCCTCCATCATCCCCCTCCTTCCTCCTTCCTCCTACCTCCTTTCTCCTTCCTCCTCCTCCTTCCTCCTCCTTCCTTTCTCCTTCCTTTCTCCTTCCCTTTTCAAAAGTAGTGCACTATATAGGGAATTGGGTGCATTTGGGACGCAGCCCTATACTCTATTTACAACCTGTAGGTTACAGCTGACATACAGTCTGGTTTAAGCAGTGGGGATATATAAATATTCTATTTAATCGTTCCAATAATTGTTTATGATTTTCTGATTTAATCTCTTCAGTGTGTGTTGGAAATTAAAGGGATAATCTAAATATTTTCTTTTTATTGGCCAATTTGAGATATGGCTTTTTCTTTACAACTCTGCCTAGAAGGCCAGCATCCCGGAGTCGCCTCTTCATGGTTGATGTTGAGACTGGTGTTTTCAAAAACAAGGACATTTCTAAGTGACCCCAAATGTTTGAACGGTAGTGTATGTTGGGGGGGGGGGGGGGGGGGAGATGGAGAGAGAGAGAGGGAGAGGGGGAAAGAGAGAGAGAGAAAGAGAGGGAGAGAGAGAAAGAGAGAGAGAGAGCGAGAGAGAGCGAGAGAGAGAGAGAGAGAGAGAGAGAGAGAGAGAGAGAGAGAGAGAGAGAGAGAGAGAGAGAGAGAGAGAGAGAGAGAGCGCACGAGAAAGAGAGAGAGAGAGAGAGAGCGCACGAGAGAATATAAAAAAATATTACTGAACATTATTCCTTCTACACAACAAAGACACAAAATAATCAGATGAGGAACATCCTCCTTTCTCTTCCCAGCGTAGTCCGAGTTAGAGTTTGGCCGGGGTAGGCGGTCATTGTAAATATGAATTTGTTATTAATTGACTTAACTGACCTAGTTAAATAAAGGTTAAAGGCCGGAGACATGTCACTGCCGACTGAGAGCGCAATTACAAGCAGAAACCCAGTTTTCCCATACTCGAGGTAGCTTTTGTTGTGGTTTGTGTGACAAACAGCAGCAGGTGTTATCCAGGAGGATGTGGTGGCTAATTTGTTACCACTGCCCTTTTTGAAGACTACATTCCAACGATTAATTAAATGTCGTACAGAGTGGAAGGCCAACACCAGCACTGCCAGGAAAGAGATTTGAAAGGTATTTTCAAGCCAACAATTATGAGCGCTATCCGTGGATGACTGGGTGTGAGTAAGCCAAGAAGCTGTGCTTGGATTGTCTTCTCTTCAGCACTGACAAGCAGTCAACCTGGGCCAGTGCTGGTTTAGTAAAAAAACCTGCCCCTAACCCTATTACAGGGGCTGAGTCACTGGCTTACTGGTGCTCTTCCATGCCGTCCCTAGGACGTGTGCGTCACTTGAGTGGGTTGACGCCCCCCCTTGGGTTGTGCCGTGGCGGAGATCTTTGTGGGCTATACTCGGCCTTGTCTCAGGATGGTAAGTTGGTGGTTGAAGATATCCCTCTAGTGGTGTGGGGGCTGTGCTTTGGCAAAGTGGGTGGGGTTATATCCTTCCTGTTTGGCCCTGTCCGGGGGTATCATCGGATGGGGCCACAGTGTCTCCTGACCCCTCCTGTCTCAGCCTCCAATATTTATGCGGCAGTAGTTTATGTGTCGGGGGGGTAGGGTCAGTCTGTTATATCTGGAGTATTTCTTCTGTCTTATCCGGTGTCTTGTGTGAATTTAAGTATGCTCTCTCTAATTCGCTCTCTCTTTCTTTCTATCTTTCTTTCTTTCTCTCGGAGGACCTGAGCCCTAGGACCATGCCTCAGGACTACCTGGCCTGATGACCCCTTGCTGTCCCCAGTCCACCTGGTCGTGCTGCTGCTCCAGTTTTAACTGTTCTGCCTGTGGCTATGGAACCCTGACCTGTTCACCGGACGTGCTACCTGTCCCAGACCTGCTGTTATCAACTCTCTAGAGACCGCAGGAGCGGTAGAGATACTCTGAATGATCGGCTATGAAAAGCCAACTGACATTTACTCCTGAGGTGCTGACCTGTTCCACCCTCGACATCCACTGTGATTATTATTATTTGACCCTGCTGGTCATCTATGAACAACATCTATGAACATTTGAACATCTTGGCCATGTTCTGGTATAATCTCCACCCGGCACAGCCAGAAGAGGACTGGCCACCCCTCATAGCCTGGTTCCTCTCACTGGCTGACGAAATCTGTGACCGCCACAGCCCTAGGCAAATTTGATGGATTGGTAATGATTTCCTCACTGTAGCTACTGGCTTTTTGTGGCTTTGCACTACACAGTACTACTCAATTCCTAATTGTATCAATCTCACCGCTGCCAATTATGCTTTTGGTTTAGGCCCAATCCTCAGAGGCCGTTGTTTGTGAAGGGAAAAAAGTTGCGCAAGGCTTGTATCTCCTCTCTCTCTCTGTCTCTCTCTCTCTCTGTCTCTCTCTGTCTCTTTCTATCTTTGTCTCTCTCTCTCTCTATCTCTCTCTCCCTCTCTCTCCTCTCTCTTCTTAACAAACCCTTCACTCTGTGAGCTAACTTGTAACAAATAAAGAAGTACTGTCACATTTAACATGGTCAATTCATAAGCAAGAATAAAAAATTATATAGAAAATAATATTTTTTCAAATGAGGAAGGTTTCTATTGCTTAACTGATTGGTGTGAAAAACAACTGTTATAACGGGTTCCATTTTGTGAATAAATAACTTTCGTAGTATTATAAACTATGAAACATCTGGTTCCTAGTAGACTCCTAGTAGACTGCTGTTTCTCTGAACCTCAGCAAGCTTGTTCCTCTCCCCAGTCAGAGAGCAGACTGCCTCTCCCAGACTGACCACCAGCAGCAGCAAACCTATCCTTATTTATGTTAAGAAAACAAATGTGAAGGCCAAAATTGTGGGCGGGAAAGCACTCATCATGTTTATGCACCCTAATAATCACCCGGAGAATACTTCCAGAACCAACATTATATTGATATCTACTGTAGTCTTTATGGAAAGAGATGCATGTGACAGTGCAGTAAGCTGTTTTATTTCTCGTTTACACATTTTGTCTTCTTGATTTCAATATGGAAGGGAAACCAGGTACTGGTGTTTGTATGTACTGTAAAAGGTAAAGTCAAGGTATTCTCATACCCTATGTTGTGTATCATAGTAGCAGTTCATTCAATTGAGGGAGGTAAGGAGGCATGGGGGGGATAGGATGTTCCCCCCCATGATGAAAGGGGATCATGACTGAAAAACTTTGGGAAGTACTAGCTAAATTTGGGAAGTACTAGCTAAGTTTGGGAAGTACTAGCTAAGTTTGGGAAGTACTAGCTAAGTTTGGGAAGTACTAGCTAATGATTAGCACAAATACAGATTGGCAGGCTTCGGCATATTTATTTATAGCCACTTTGCTGCATCTGTTGGGCTACAGGTGATCATGGGTATTGCTAAATAACACACCGGCCTGATAATATGGACCAATATGTTATTCGGATGGAGTGGAACGTTTTATTTTCGGATGGAGTAGAACATTTTATTTTAATGGAGTCACCATCATTTTATTTTCATACATTTTGGAGTAGAAAAGTCACCAGGGCTGCGTTCAATCCGAAAAATAAAAATAAAAGTTTGCCTGGGTGCTGCCACCACCATCAATAAACAAGCGATAATAGCCAAATGATCCACAGTCACGTGTCTTTAAAACCAGCCAATGACAAATGTAAAAAAAACAATGTGTAGCATATTCAGAACTGTATAGCCTATTGGTTTATTGGTTTTTACTTTCCTAAAACAATAATTGTCCACCTCACGGTTCATTTGGGGAGGCAGGTAGCCTGGTTGTTAGAGCGTTGGACTAGTAACCGAAAGGTTGCAAGATCAAATCCCTGAGCTGATGAGGTACAAATCTGTTGTTGTGCCCCACGAACAAGGCAGTTAACCCACTGTTCCTCATTGAAAATGTGAATTTGTTCTTAACTGACTTGCTTAGTTAAATAAAGATATATATATTTTTTACTTCTGTCGGAGATTTGTGCGTAAATGCACCAGGGCATTGTATGTAGGTCTAGGCGTCCTCTGTATAATATTAATATAAAAAAGACATCTGTAAAGGATGAGAAGCTTAAGCCCTAGAGAGACTGAGAGGATGCCGGAGCAATGTTCCCGACACTGACATCTTTATCCCTGTCAGAAAGTCTACTACTGACATACAGTTATAGGCGTTCAGAACAAAAGCTAATTCATACTGTTTTCGTTCAGAATATTTTTGGGATAAAGATAAGCATTATATTGTTAGATTTAAAGGAGTAACTGCGGGAGATCTAAAACATTCTTTGTCACGTCAAGTTCAACTGTAGGAGTCAGTTGGAGCGGCGGTGTGCACTGCCTTCATAGGCCTGCAGTAGCCAAGCCTGATAACCTAATAAAGCCTAATAACGAACTGGTTTAAACCGTCATAAAAGTTTTGAACAGGCTTGGCCTATATTTATTTCACAACAGGCCTATTTTTTACCTATGTTAATGAGCACAACATAATAATAACAATACCAATAATAATAATAATAATAATAATAACAATAACAATAATAATAATAATAATAACAATAGCAATACTAATAATAACAATACCAATAATAATAATAATAATAACAATAGCAATACTAATAATAACAATACCAATAATAATAATAATAATAACAATAGCAATACTAATAATAACAATACCAATAATAATAATAATAATAACAATACTAATAATAATGTTATACAATAACAATAATGATAAAACAAATGATAATACATATGAAAATTCAATGAAACCTGAATAGCGCGTTGCACACACACAGTCCATTTGGCCGCGCCAACGGTTTTCTAATTTTTGTCAATGACAATAGTACAACTTGTCTACTTCTTTTCACGAGGCTAGGATTTTTTTTTGTCTAACTTTTGTTTTACTTCAATGAAAAAGGCCTCCATCTTCTCAATGAACAGTAGCTTAGGCCAGCTTCCTCTCACTCGCTCTCTCTCTCTCTTCAGCAGCAGCAGGCATATTTGAGGTGAGCATCCGAAACCAGTTTCAGCTGGACATGCTGTAAGCTATACTTATTATTAAGTTACCATTGGCTAACACAGATAACAAGCTTACGCAGTTCTCATCACCTCACACATTAAATTAACAGAGGATGGGTCCAATCAGGTCCAGTCGGTAAATACATATTAATTGCAGATACCTGAGAACCGTGAAAATGATATCAGACCCGACCCAGATCTAAGACAAAACCTCTGAATTTAGGACCCGCTCGTGTCCCGGGTCAGATCTCATCATTTCAGGTTTGTTGGACCTGTGAAAACCTCTACTTCAAGCCACACTCGCCATACCCACCAAACAGAGCAAATGTAGGCTACCTAAAAGTCTGTTCAAGAAAGTTGAAGAACATTTTGGGTAAATGTGTCGTTCATTACAAGCCGTTACGCAATGTTGCAAACATTCAAGGGAACTGAACACACCCCAGAACTGGCTTTCTCACAGTCGTTCTACAAACAAATTACCAAGCGTGTATACTTTCTGAACTGTTAGAGTTAGACCAACAGTTTTAAGTAATACAGAAATTATTGGTATTTCAGTTATGGTTGGGATATATTGACCAAATTATCAGGAAAGTTTTGAATGTGTTTTCCCTTCAAAATTCACAAGAAAAAACCATTTCACACTTATTTAAAAAAAAACATATATCACAGAGAGGAATGCCCCCCAGACCCCCCTAGAAGGGTATTTGACACCGGATCCCATTGACCCTTAATCTGGTGATGCCGCAAAATTGAAAGAGTGTAAGATCTCAGTGGCTTTTTTCTCAAGATTATTCAAACGCACAAAACTTCTGAATGAAATATGCCAGTGAAGACTACCCAGAGTGGCTCCAACACGGTGGAACACGGTGGAACTCCTCACATTTGGTTTGCACTGTGTATGATAAGAGGGAGGAACTCCTAGAGAGCCTTTGAATATATTGTGGATGATGACTTTGATGAAGACACAGTTCACAGCGCAGATGGACACATTACACACGTGACAAGCTTCAAGTTCTGCTTCCTGCTATCCACATTCAACTCCATCTTTGCGTACTCTGACATGCTGTTTGTGATTTTTGCAGAATAAGGAAGTTTTACATCCATTTCTGCCTGTCCAGGTTCGATGAATTCTACAGCACCATGGAGAGAGAAAAAGTGAAACTCTATCTACGAGGACACTGTGCCTGAGACCGGGGATCCGAAAGGGTGGAGGGCACAGAGGCATGGAGAAGTCTGCGCCCGGTACCAACAGCTACACAGTGGGATCATCGACAACCGTCTCACTCAGCTAAAGAACAGGTTCAAGGACCACAAAAAGGCTTATGTTTCTTGCCCTTATTGACCCACAGCGGTTCACCAGATATAGGGAAATCTTCCCCAACACCGCGTTCTCAAGTCTCAAGGAAAGCTATGGGCCTCACGTTGATCTCTCGCGGCTCAAAGCAGAACTCACAGTGATGTACTCCATGAGAACTCACAGTGATGTACTCCATGTCTGACTTACATGTTAGGAGCCCGGCCGACTTCCTCCGCTTTCTCCAAGAGGCTGACTGAGAGATACTGCTGTTGACCATTCCCCTGTCTAATGCCTCAGTTGAAAAGGACATTCTCCGCCCTGAAACAGATTTACGACTTACTGCAGGAACACCACTGGACCGGTCTGACTGTCAGCCTTGGCTTTGATCTCAATGGAGAAAGTACCTCTGTGAGATATAAAAATCAAAGGCCAAACTATATGACCCTGCTATTGCCCATTTCATAAAGAAGGACTGGAGGATGGGACTTTTTGTTTTGTTTACGACAGCTCACTTGCTGTTAGCTATCTCTTTTAAAAGAATGCATGTTGAAACATTGTTGCATTTAAACTTTAGATCCCCAGAAGGGCTACTTTATGTGCTGAACGTGATAAAAAAAAATGATGTCTGCAACGGCAAGTAATACCTGCTTTATTAATTTGGTTTTGGTATTGATAAATGGTTGTGGTTTTATGTTATGGATTGGGTCGTCTTGGTTTACTATGTCCAAGTGAACGAGCTGCTTAGGCTATTCTTTAACGTTATTTTATGCGGTGTGTGACTCTTCTTTCTATCAGCTCTCTCCTTCAGGACGGATGAGCAGAGGTAGCGCTCCTGTTTTCTTGGCGCTGAGCTCGCAGTAGCCTAACTGTCCGCGGTCCAGAATCAATAGTTAGGTTCGTACCGTCGGGGCGACCGCAGATTAACAGCAGTATTCATGGGGGCTTTTTCCTACCCTAACTGGGGGGGGGAATATATATTTTGCATGTAGAAAGTCAAACGTCGGCGCCGTACCGTGTGATTGCCGTATTACGAGCTCTGAACATTATCTCCCCCCTCTCTCTCCGTCTCCCCCCTCTCTCTCCGTCTCCCCCCTCCCCTCTCTCTCCGTCTCCCCCCTCTCTCTCCGTCTCCCCCCTCCCCTCTCTCTCCGTCTCCCCCCTCCCCTCTCTCTCCGTCTCCCCCCTCTCTCTCCGTCTCCCCCCTCTCTCTCCGTCTCCCCCCTCCCCTCTCTCTCCGTCTCCCCCCTCTCTCTCCGTCTCCCCCCTCCCCTCTCTCTCCGTCTCCCCCCTCTCTCTCCGTCTCCCCCCTCCCCTCTCTCTCCGTCTCCCCCCTCTCTCTCCGTCTCCCCCCTCCCCTCTCTCTCCGTCTCCCCCCTCTCTCTCCGTCTCCCTCCTCCCCTCTCTCTCCGTCTACCCCCTCTCTCTCCCCGTCTCCCCCTCCCCTCTCTCTCCGTCTCCCCCTCTCTCTCCGTCTCCCCCCTCTCTCTCCGTCTCCCCTCTCCCCCTCTCTCTCCGTCTCCACCCCTCTCCCCCCTCTCTCCGTCTCCCCCCTCTCTCTCCGTCTCCCCCCTCTCTCTCCGTCTCCCCCCTCTCCTCTCTCTCCCTCCCCCCCTCTCTCTCCCTCCCCCCTCTCTCTCCGTCTCCCCCCTCTCTCTCTCTCCGTCTACCCCCTCTCTCTCCGTCTCCCCCCTCCCCTCTCTCTCCGTCTCCCCTCTCCCCCCTCTCTCTCCGTCTCCACCCCTCTCCCCCCTCTCTCCGTCTCCCCCCTCCCCCCTCTCTCCGTCTCCACCCTCCCCTCTCTCTCCGTCTCCCCCCTCTCTCTCCGTCTCCCCCCTCCCCCCTCTCTCTCCCCGTCTCCCCCCTCTCTCCGTCTCCCCCCCTCTCCCCTCTCTCTCCCTCTCTCCCCCTCCCCTCTCTCTCCGTCTCCCCCCTCTCCAGTCTCTCTCCGTCTCCCCCCATCTCTCTCTCTCTCTCCATCTCTGTCTTTAGTAAGGGTGGATTTACATTCATAAAATGTGTCTAGTGAGATCTAGCTCTCTTCAACATCAGATTTGCATCCTCTCTGTTTAGACTCTCCTTGGATGGAGTGTGGCCATTAGCATACCGTAAATACCGTAGTATATAGTCAAACAAAATAAGGATAGCAATTCAAACTTTACAGGAGCTTCTCATCTAAACCATTTTGCACATACAATTGCACACTTGATTAATGCAATGATTCACAAATGTGTGGATATTTCCATGTTCAATTTGGCTAACAGAGAAAAAAATGCTGTCTACTGGTATTAAGGTCATTCTTGCATGGGGATATGTGGTGTGGGAGAGCTATTGTCTTTACACTCAGAGGAGGGTATGAGAGTACTCCGGAGGTAGTGTGGAGGGAATCTCTTCAAGAGAGATTTTAATCTAGATCCGTCTCTTTACACAAGAATCTCTCCTGGACCTAGTTTGTGTCATCAAAGTCCTGTAGTGTAAAGAGGCCCACATAAGTCGTGTAGTGTAAAGAGGCCCACATAAGTCGTGTAGTGTAAAGAGGCCCACATAAGTCGTGTAGTGTAAAGAGGCCCACATAAGTCGTGTAGTGTAAAGAGGCCCACATAAGTCTTGTAGTGTAAAGAGGCCCACATAAGTCGTGTAGTGTAAAGAGGCCCACATAAGTCTTGTAGTGTAAAGAGGCCCACATAAGTCGTGTAGTGTAAAGAGGCCCACATAAGTTGTGTAGTGTAAAGAGGCCCACATAAGTCGTGTAGTGTAAAGAGGCCCACATACGGTGGATAGAGCTATGTCAGTACTCACAGTCTCTCTAGCTTGTAGAGTCCACTGAAGGCTTGAGTGGAGATTGTCTGGATGCTGTTATTCTGTAGGAACCTGAGATGAGAAACACACACACACACACACACACACACACACACACACACACACACACACACACACACACACACACACACACACACACACACACACACACACACACACACACACACACACACACACACACACACACACACACACACACACACACACACACAGTCAACTCAAGCACAGAGATTCAACATTATTTCACCAGGTACCAGCAAATGTATTATTAATAGCACAATCTCATTCTAAAATAAAACACAGAGGTTGAGTTTTCATGTGGTAAACAAACATGTTTCTAGCTTTAACACAACCCAGTACAGTGTAAAGCCCTGACACAGTACAATGTAAAGCCCTGACCCAGTACAGTCTAAAGCCCTGACCCAGTACAGTCTAAAGCCCTGACCCAGTACAGAGTAAAGCCCTGACCCAGTACAGTGTAATGCCCTGGCCCAGTACAGTGTAAAGCCCTGACCCAGTACAGTGTGAAGCCCTGACCCAGTACAGTGTAAAGCCCTGACCCAGTACAGTGTAATGCCCTGGCCCAGTATAATGTAAAGCCCTGACCCAGTACAGTGTAAAGCCCTGACCCAGTACAATGTAAAGCCCTGACCCAGTACAATGTAAAGCCCTGACCCAGTACAGTGTAAAGCCCTGACCCAGTACAGTATAAAGCCCTGACCCAGTACAGTGTAAAGCCCTGACCCAGTACAGTGTAAAGCCCTGACCCAGTACAATGTAAAGCCCTGACCCAGTACAATGTAAAGCCCTGACCCAGTACAGTGTAAAGCCCTGACCCAGTACAGTGTAAAGCCCTGACCCAGTACAATGTAAAGCCCTGACCCAGTACAGTGTAAAGCCCTGACCCAGTACAGTGTAAAGCCCTGACCCAGTACAATCTAAAGCCCTGACCCAGTACAATGTAAAGCCCTGACCCAGTACAGTGTAAAGCCCTGACCCAGTACAGTGTAAAGCCCTGACCCAGTACAATGTAATGCCCTGACCCAGTACAGTGTAAAGCCCTGACCCAGTACAATGTAAAGCCCTGACCCAGTACAATGTAAAGCCCTGACCCAGTACAGTGTAAAGCCCTGCCCCCTGATCCAGTACAATGACCCAGAGGCCCAGAAGACGGTCTAGTAGAACAATGGTCCACTCTGGGTCAGTCTCGGTCTCTGTGTCAACTCAGTCTCTGTGTCAGTCTCAGTCTCCGTGTCATTCTCAGTCTCTCAGTCTCAGTCTCCGTGTCAGTCTCAGTCTCTCTGTCTCCGTGTCAGTCTCAGTCTCTCTGTCTCCGTGTCAGTCTCAGTCTCTCTGTCTCCGTGTCAGTCTCAGTGTCTGTCTCCGTGTCAGTCTCAGTGTCTCTGTCTCCGTGTCAGTCTCAGTCTCTCTGTCTCCGTGTCAGTCTCAGTGTCTCTGTCTCCGTGTCAGTCTCAGTGTCTGTCTCAGTGTCAGTCTCAGTGTCAGTCTCTGTCTTCGTGTCAGTCTCAGTCTCTCTGTCTCCGTGTCAGTCTCAGTCCCTGTCTCCATGTCAGTCTCGGTCTCTGTGTCAACTCAGTCTCTGTGTCAGTCTCAGTCTCCGTGTCATTCTCAGTCTCTCAGTCTCTGTCTCCGTGTCAGTCTCTGTCTCCTTGTCAGTCTCAGGTTCCGTGTCAGTCTCAGTCTCTCTGTCTCCGTGTCAGTCTCAGTCTCTCTGTCTCCGTGTCAGTCTCAGTGTCTGTCTCCGTGTCAGTCTCTGTCTCTCCGTGTCAGTCTCTGTCTCTCCGTGTCAGTCTCAGTCTCTCTGTCTCCGGGTCAGTCTCAGTGTCTGTCTCCGTGTCAGTCTCTGTCTCTCCGTGTCAGTCTCAGTCTCTCTGTCTCCGTGTCAGTCTCAGTCTCTCTGTCTCCGTGTCAGTCTCAGTCTCTCTGTCTCCGTGTCAGTCTCAGTCTCTCTGTCTCCGTGTCAGTCTCAGTCTCTCCGTGTCAGTCTCAGTCTCTCTGTCTCCGTGTCAGTCTCAGTCTCTCTGTCTCCGTGTCAGTCTCAGTCTCTCTGTCTCCGTGTCAGTCTCAGTCTCTCTGTCTCTGTGTCAGTCTCAGTCTCTCTGTCTCCGTGTCAGTCTCAGTCTCTCTGTCTCCGTGTCAGTCTCAGTCTCTCTGTCTCCGTGTCAGTCTCAGTGTCAGTCTCAGTGTCAGTCTCAGTGTCTGTCTCCGTGTCAGTCTCAGTCTCTCTGTATCCTTGTCAGTCTCAGTGTCTGTCTCCGTGTCAGTCTCTCTGTCTCCGTGTCAGTCTCTGTCTCTCCGTGTCAGTCTCAGTCTCTCTGTCTCCGTGTCAGTCTCAGTCTCTCTGTCTCCGTGTCAGTCTCAGTCTCTCTGTCTCCGTGTCAGTCTCAGTCTCTCCGTGTCAGTCTCAGTCTCTCTGTCTCCGTGTCGGTCTCAGTCTCTCTGTCTCCGTGTCAGTCTCAGTCTCTCTGTCTCCGTGTCAGTCTCAGTCTCTCTGTCTCCGTGTCAGTCTCAGTGTCAGTCTCAGTGTCAGTCTCAGTGTCTGTCTCCGTGTCAGTCTCAGTCTCTCTGTCTCCTTGTCAGTCTCAGTGTCTGTCTCCGTGTCAGTCTCTCTGTCTCCGTGTCAGTCTCTGTCTCTCCGTGTCAGTCTCAGTCTCTCTGTCTCTGTGTCAGTCTCTGTCTCCATGTCAGTCTCTGTCTCTGTCTCCGTGTCAGTCTCTGTCTCCGTGTCAGTCTCTCTGTCGCCGTGTCAGTCTCAGTCTCCGTCTCCGTGTCAGTCTCAATCTCTGTCTCTGTGTCAGTCTCTGTGTCAGTCTCTGTCTCCGTGTCAGTCTCTGTGTCAGTCTCGGTCTCTCAGTCTCTGTCTCCATGTCAGTCTCTGTCTCCGTGACAGTCTCTGTTTCCGTGTCAGTCTCTGTTTCCGTGTCAGTCTCAGTCTCTGTTTCCGTGTCAGTCTCAGTCTCTCTGTTTCTGTGCCAGTCTTTGTGTTAGTCTCCATTTATGTCCCTGTGTCTGTCTCTGTGTCAGTCTCTGTGTCAGTCTCCGTGTCAGTCTCTATGTCAGTCTCTATGTCAGTATCTGTCTCCGTGTCAGTCTCTCTGTCTCCGTGTCAGTCTCAGTCTCTGTCTCAGTCTCTCAGTCTCTGTCTCTGTGTCAGTATCTGTCTCCGTGTCAGTCTCAGTCTCTGTTTCCATGTCAGTCTCAGTCTCTCTGTTTCTGTGCCAGTCTTTGTGTTAGTCTCCATTTATGTCCCTGTGTCTGTCTCTGTGTCTGTCTCTGTCACTGTGTCTGTCTCTGTGTCTGTCTCTGTGTCTGTCTCTGTGTCGGTCTAGGTCTCTGTGTCAGTCTAGGTCTCTGTGTCAGTCTCAGTCTCGATCTCGCTATCGGTCTCTGCAGTGAAGTTATACTGAAGATAAGTGATATGAATAAATTAATAAACAGTTAACAAAGTGTGTGTGTGTCTGTATGTTTTTTTTATTTTTATTTTTATTTTTTTTACTTTATTTAACTTGGTGCTGATCACAATACATA
The DNA here is from genome assembly GCF_045679555.1 of Salvelinus alpinus. Lineage (NCBI taxonomy): Eukaryota > Metazoa > Chordata > Actinopteri > Salmoniformes > Salmonidae > Salvelinus > Salvelinus alpinus. Next base: position 39,148,214 of record NC_092109.1, read on the forward strand.
ATCTCTGTGTCAGTCTCTGGGTCAGTCTCAGTCTCTGGGTCAGTCTCTGGGTCAAACTAAGTATCTGTGTCAATTCAGTCTCAGTCTCTGTCTCTGTGTCTGTGTATGTGTCTGTCTACGTCTCTTTGTCTCTTAATCTCCGTGTCAGTCTCAGCCTCTGGGTCAGTCTCAGTCTCTGGGTCAGTCTCTGTGTCAGTCTCTGTGTCTGTCTCTGTGTCAGTCTCTGTGTCAGTCTCTGTGTCAGTCTCTGTGTCAGTCTATGTGTCAGTCTCTGTGTCTGTCTCTGTGTCAGTCTCGGTGTCTGTCTCTGTGTCAGTCTCTGTGTCAGTCTCTGTGTCTGTCTCTGTGTCAGTCTCTGGGTCAGTCTCAGTCTCTGGGTCAGTCTCTGTGTCTGTCTCTGTGTCAGTCTCTGTGTCAGTCTCTGTGTCAGTCTCTGTGTCAGTCTCTGTGTCAGTCTCTGTGTCAGTCTCTGTGTCTGTCTCTGTGTCTGTCTCTGTGTCAGTCTCTTTGTCAGTCTCTGTGTCAGTCTCTGTGTCTGTCTCTGTGTCAGTCTCTGGGTCAGTCTCAGTCTCTGGGTCAGTCTCTGTGTCTGTCTCTGTGTCAGTCTCTGTGTCAGTCTCTGTGTCAGTCTCTGTGTCAGTCTCCGTGTCAGTCTCTGTGTCTGTCTCTGTGTCTGTCTCTGTGTCTGTCTCTGTGTCAGTCTCTTTGTCAGTCTCTTTGTCAGTCTCTGTGTCAGTCTCTGTGTGAGTCTCTGTGTCAGTCTCTGTGTCAGTCTCTGTGTCAGTCTCTGTGTCTGTCTCTGTGTCAGTCTCTGTGTCAGTCTCTGTGTCAGTCTCGGTCTCGATCTCGGTCTCTGGGTTAGTCTCAGTCTCTGGGTCAGTCTCAGTCTCTGTGTCAGTCTCTGTGTCAGTCTCTGTGTCAGTCTCTGTGTCAGTCTCTGTGTCAGTCTCTGTGTCAGTCTCTGTGTCAGTCTCGGTCTCGATCTCGGTCTCTGGGTTAGTCTCAGTCTCTGGGTCAGTCTCAGTCTCTGTGTCAGTCTCTGTGTCAGTCTCTATGTCAGTCTCTGTGTCAGTCTCTGTGTCAGTCTCGGTCTCGATCTCGGTCTCTGGGTTAGTCTCTGGGTCAGTCTCAGTCTCTGTGTCAGTCTCTGTGTCAGTCTCTGTGTCAGTCTTGGTCTCGATCTCGGTCTCTGTGTCAGTCTCTGTGTCAGTCTCGATCTCGGTCTCTGTGTCAGTCTCTGTGTCAGTCTCGGTCTCGATCTCGGTCTCTGGGTTAGTCTCAGTCTCTGGGTCAGTCTCAGTCTCTGTGTCAGTCTCTGTGTCAGTCTCTGTGTCAGTCTCTGTGTCAGTCTCTGTGTCAGTCTCTGTGTCAGTCTCTGTGTCAGTCTCTGGGTTAGTCTCAGTCTCTGTGTCTCAGTCTCTGTGTCAGTCTCTGTGTCAGTCTCTGTGTCAGTCTCTGTGTCAGTCTCGGTCTCGATCTCGGTCTCTGGGTTAGTCTCTGGGTCAGTCTCAGTCTCTGTGTCAGTCTCTGTGTCAGTCTCTGTGTCAGTCTTGGTCTCGATCTCGGTCTCTGTGTCAGTCTCTGTGTCAGTCTCGATCTCGGTCTCTGTGTCAGTCTCTGTGTCAGTCTCGGTCTCGATCTCGGTCTCTGGGTTAGTCTCTGGGTCAGTCTCAGTCTCTGTGTCAGTCTCTGTGTCAGTCTCGATCTCGGTCTCTGCAGTGAAGTTATACTGTAGATAAGAAGTGATATGAATAAATAAATAAACAATTAAAGTGTTTGTTTGTGTGTGTCTGTAAAAATATTAAACTTTTATTTAAATAGGCAGTTAAGACCAAAATTCTTATTTACAATGACAGCCTACCAAAAGGCCTCCTGCCGAGACGGGGGCTGGGATTAAAAAATATATATCGGACAAAACACACATCACGACAAGAGAGACACAACAACACTCCTATAAATCTTCAAATAGAGAGAGACAGGCATTGATGATGTTCAGAGTGATTAAGTCCAGAGAAACTTAATAAATAACTGATGATGATTAATGAATGAGTAAAAAACGAATAAAACAATTTATTCATTTTACCCCGTGTTCTTTCGGGAGCTTGTCTCTTCGCTGCAACTCTTCACTGCAACTCCCCAACGGGCTCGGGAGAGGCGAAGTTTCGAGTCATGCGTCCACCCAAAATTATGACTCCCGAAACCACGCTTCTTTACACCCACTCCCTGAACCCAGAAGGCAGCTGCACCAATGTGTCGGAAGAAACACCGTTCAACTGACAACCAAGGTCAGCCTGCAGGCGTCCACCCCGTCACAAGTAGTCACTAGAGCACAATGAGCCAAGTAAACCCCCCCCCCCGGCCAAACCCAGACCTACTGTGCACCACCCTACGGGACAAACGTTCGTAATGACACAGCCCGGAATTGAACCCCAGGCTGTAGTGACACCACAACACTGCGATGCAGGGCCTTAGACCACTGCGCCACTCGGGAGGCCCGTAACTTCCACTTTGATCACAGAGTGAACACAGACCCTATGTCTCAGGAAGCCACGTCTGCATGGCCGCACTAGTGTGTGTGTGTGTGTGTGTGTGTGTGTGTGTGTGTGTGTGTGTGTGTGTGTGTGTGTGTGTGTGTGTGTGTGTGTGTGTGTGTGTGTGTGTGTGTGACAGACAATGAGAGAGATACACATCAGAGAGAGACCTCTACATGACCGTGAAAGTGTGCGTGTGTTTTTGCGTGGGCGCCTGTTTCATCGTGTTTCACAGTCACACTGTGTCTTTTGTACTCTTATCCTCTTTTGCCTCCTTAAAGCTGCAATATGTAACTTTTTGGGCTACCCGGCTAAATTCACATAGAAATGTGAGTTATAGATCTGTCATTCTCATTGAAAGCAAGTCTAAGAAGCGGTAGAGTTGTTTTATGTGCACTATCTATACTTCCGGGTTGTTAAGTTTAGTTTTTGTGTCTTTTACTTTTGGTTTGGTACACCAGTTTCAAACAGTTAAAAAAACATTATTTGGGGTTATGGAAAATATATTTCACAGCAGTTTAGATGGTAAAATGATTCTCTACACTATACTTTCTTGTTTTGTCACATAAACGGAAATTAGGCGAACTATTAGAATTTTAACCTTTTCTCAATATAGGGGGTGCTGTTTCAACGTTAGCATTTATCGTCTCCAAATTAAACTGCCTCATACTCAATTCTTGCTCGTACAATATGCATATTATTGTTATTATTGGATAGAAAACACTCTCTAGTTTCTATAGCCGTTTGAATTATGTCTCTGAGTGAAACAGAACTCATTATACAGCACTTTTCCTGATATGGAGTGAGATTTCAGAAATTTTGGCCTCTGGTCCCAGGTCAGTTTTAAAGTCCCTGTAAATCCTATGAGGATACAAACACTGCCCATGCCTTCCTCTAGATGTCAGTAAGAGGTGACAATTTGAATGGAGTCGATTGCGCAATCAGGGCCTGTATAAAACGCGAAAGACCGGATGTACCGTTCTTTTCCTGCTGCGCCTGACGCAAGATGGACGTCGGACTGGCTCTCTTACAATGTAAAGCCCTGACCTAGTACAGTATAAAGCCCTGACCCAGTACAGTGTAAAGCCCTGCCCCCTGATCCAGTACAATGACCCAGAGGCCCAGAAGACGGTCTAGTAGAACAATGGTCCACTCTGGGTCAGTCTCGGTCTCTGTGTCAACTCAGTCTCTGTGTCAGTCTCAGTCTCCGTGTCATTCTCAGTCTCTCAGTCTCAGTCTCCGTGTCAGTCTCAGTCTCTCTGTCTCCGTGTCAGTCTCAGTCTCTCTGTCTCCGTGTCAGTCTCAGTCTCTCTGTCTCCGTGTCAGTCTCAGTGTCTGTCTCCGTGTCAGTCTCAGTGTCTCTGTCTCCGTGTCAGTCTCAGTCTCTCTGTCTCCGTGTCAGTCTCAGTGTCTCTGTCTCCGTGTCAGTCTCAGTGTCTGTCTCAGTGTCAGTCTCAGTGTCAGTCTCTGTCTCCGTGTCAGTCTCAGTCTCTCTGTCTCCGTGTCAGTCTCAGTGTCTGTCTCCGTGTCAGTCTCAGTGTCTCTGTCTCCGTGTCAGTCTCAGTCTCTCTGTCTCCGTGTCAGTCTCAGTGTCTCTGTCTCCGTGTCAGTCTCAGTGTCTGTCTCAGTGTCAGTCTCAGTGTCAGTCTCTGTCTTCGTGTCAGTCTCAGTCTCTCTGTCTCCGTGTCAGTCTCAGTCCCTGTCTCCATGTCAGTCTCGGTCTCTGTGTCAACTCAGTCTCTGTGTCAGTCTCAGTCTCCGTGTCATTCTCAGTCTCTCAGTCTCTGTCTCCGTGTCAGTCTCTGTCTCCTTGTCAGTCTCAGGTTCCGTGTCAGTCTCAGTCTCTCTGTCTCCGTGTCAGTCTCAGTCTCTCTGTCTCCGTGTCAGTCTCAGTGTCTGTCTCCGTGTCAGTCTCTGTCTCTCCGTGTCAGTCTCTGTCTCTCCGTGTCAGTCTCAGTCTCTCTGTCTCCGGGTCAGTCTCAGTGTCTGTCTCCGTGTCAGTCTCTGTCTCTCCGTGTCAGTCTCAGTCTCTCTGTCTCCGTGTCAGTCTCAGTCTCTCTGTCTCCGTGTCAGTCTCAGTCTCTCTGTCTCCGTGTCAGTCTCAGTCTCTCTGTCTCCGTGTCAGTCTCAGTCTCTCCGTGTCAGTCTCAGTCTCTCTGTCTCCGTGTCAGTCTCAGTCTCTCTGTCTCCGTGTCAGTCTCAGTCTCTCTGTCTCCGTGTCAGTCTCAGTCTCTCTGTCTCTGTGTCAGTCTCAGTCTCTCTGTCTCCGTGTCAGTCTCAGTCTCTCTGTCTCCGTGTCAGTCTCAGTCTCTCTGTCTCCGTGTCAGTCTCAGTGTCAGTCTCAGTGTCAGTCTCAGTGTCTGTCTCCGTGTCATTCTCAGTCTCTCTGTATCCTTGTCAGTCTCAGTGTCTGTCTCCGTGTCAGTCTCTCTGTCTCCGTGTCAGTCTCTGTCTCTCCGTGTCAGTCTCAGTCTCTCTGTCTCCGTGTCAGTCTCAGTCTCTCTGTCTCCGTGTCAGTCTCAGTCTCTCTGTCTCCGTGTCAGTCTCAGTCTCTCCGTGTCAGTCTCAGTCTCTCTGTCTCCGTGTCGGTCTCAGTCTCTCTGTCTCCGTGTCAGTCTCAGTCTCTCTGTCTCCGTGTCAGTCTCAGTGTCAGTCTCAGTGTCAGTCTCAGTGTCTGTCTCCGTGTCAGTCTCAGTCTCTCTGTCTCCTTGTCAGTCTCAGTGTCTGTCTCCGTGTCAGTCTCTCTGTCTCCGTGTCAGTCTCTGTCTCTCCGTGTCAGTCTCAGTCTCTCTGTCTTCATGTCAGTCTCAGTCTCTCTGTCTCTGTGTCAGTCTCTGTCTCCATGTCAGTCTCTGTCTCTGTCTCCGTGTCAGTCTCTGTCTCCGTGTCAGTCTCTCTGTCGCCGTGTCAGTCTCAGTCTCCGTCTCCGTGTCAGTCTCAATCTCTGTCTCTGTGTCAGTCTCTGTGTCAGTCTCTGTCTCCGTGTCAGTCTCTGTGTCAGTCTCGGTCTCTCAGTCTCTGTCTCCATGTCAGTCTCTGTCTCCGTGACAGTCTCTGTTTCCGTGTCAGTCTCTGTTTCCGTGTCAGTCTCAGTCTCTGTTTCCGTGTCAGTCTCAGTCTCTCTGTTTCTGTGCCAGTCTTTGTGTTAGTCTCCATTTATGTCCCTGTGTCTGTCTCTGTGTCAGTCTCTGTGTCAGTCTCCGTGTCAGTCTCTATGTCAGTCTCTATGTCAGTATCTGTCTCCGTGTCAGTCTCTCTGTCTCCGTGTCAGTCTCAGTCTCTGTCTCAGTCTCTCAGTCTCTGTCTCTGTGTCAGTATCTGTCTCCGTGTCAGTCTCAGTCTCTGTTTCCATGTCAGTCTCAGTCTCTCTGTTTCTGTGCCAGTCTTTGTGTTAGTCTCCATTTATGTCCCTGTGTCTGTCTCTGTGTCTGTCTCTGTCACTGTGTCTGTCTCTGTGTCTGTCTCTGTGTCTGTCTCTGTGTCGGTCTAGGTCTCTGTGTCAGTCTAGGTCTCTGTGTCAGTCTCAGTCTCGATCTCGCTATCGGTCTCTGCAGTGAAGTTATACTGAAGATAAGTGATATGAATAAATTAATAAACAGTTAACAAAGTGTGTGTGTGTCTGTATGTTTTTTTTATTTTTATTTTAATTTTTTTTACTTTATTTAACTTGGTGCTGATCACAATACATAATCTCTGTGTCAGTCTCTGGGTCAGTCTCAGTCTCTGGGTCAGTCTCTGGGTCAAACTAAGTATCTGTGTCAATTCAGTCTCAGTCTCTGTCTCTGTGTCTGTGTATGTGTCTGTCTACGTCTCTTTGTCTCTTAATCTCCGTGTCAGTCTCAGCCTCTGGGTCAGTCTCAGTCTCTGGGACAGTCTCTGTGTCTGTCTCTGTGTCAGTCTCTGTGTCAGTCTCTGTGTCTGTCTCTGTGTCAGTCTCTGTGTCAGTCTCTGTGTCAGTCTCTGTGTCAGTCTATGTGTCAGTCTCTGTGTCTGTCTCTGTGTCAGTCTCGGTGTCTGTCTCTGTGTCAGTCTCTGTGTCAGTCTCTGTGTCTGTCTCTGTGTCAGTCTCTGGGTCAGTCTCAGTCTCTGGGTCAGTCTCTGTGTCTGTCTCTGTGTCTGTCTCTGTGTCAGTCTCTGTGTCAGTCTCTGTGTCAGTCTCTGTGTCAGTCTCTGTGTCAGTCTCTGTGTCTGTCTCTGTGTCTGACTCTGTGTCAGTCTCTTTGTCAGTCTCTTTGTCAGTCTCTGTGTCAGTCTCTGTGTCTGTCTCTGTGTCAGTCTCTGGGTCAGTCTCAGTCTCTGGGTCAGTCTCTGTGTCTGTCTCTGTGTCAGTCTATGTGTCAGTCTCTGTGTCAGTCTCTGTGTCAGTCTCCGTGTCAGTCTCTGTGTCTGTCTCTGTGTCTGTCTCTGTGTCTGTCTCTGTGTCAGTCTCTTTGTCAGTCTCTTTGTCAGTCTCTGTGTCAGTCTCTGTGTGAGTCTCTGTGTCAGTCTCTGTGTCAGTCTCTGTGTCAGTCTCTGTGTCTGTCTCTGTGTCAGTCTCTGTGTCAGTCTCTGTGTCAGTCTCGGTCTCGATCTCGGTCTCTGGGTTAGTCTCAGTCTCTGGGTCAGTCTCAGTCTCTGTGTCAGTCTCTGTGTCAGTCTCTGTGTCAGTCTCTGTGTCAGTCTCTGTGTCAGTCTCTGTGTCAGTCTCTGTGTCAGTCTCGGTCTCGATCTCGGTCTCTGGGTTAGTCTCAGTCTCTGGGTCAGTCTCAGTCTCTGTGTCAGTCTCTGTGTCAGTCTCTATGTCAGTCTCTGTGTCAGTCTCTGTGTCAGTCTCGGTCTCGATCTCGGTCTCTGGGTTAGTCTCTGGGTCAGTCTCAGTCTCTGTGTCAGTCTCTGTGTCAGTCTCTGTGTCAGTCTTGGTCTCGATCTCGGTCTCTGTGTCAGTCTCTGTGTCAGTCTCGATCTCGGTCTCTGTGTCAGTCTCTGTGTCAGTCTCGGTCTCGATCTCGGTCTCTGGGTTAGTCTCAGTCTCTGGGTCAGTCTCAGTCTCTGTGTCAGTCTCTGTGTCAGTCTCTGTGTCAGTCTCTGTGTCAGTCTCTGTGTCAGTCTCTGTGTCAGTCTCGGTCTCGATCTCGGTCTCTGGGTTAGTCTCAGTCTCTGGGTCAGTCTCAGTCTCTGTGTCAGTCTCTGTGTCAGTCTCTATGTCAGTCTCTGTGTCAGTCTCTGTGTCAGTCTCGGTCTCGATCTCGGTCTCTGTGTCAGTCTCTGTGTCAGTCTCGATCTCGGTCTCTGTGTCAGTCTCTGTGTCAGTCTCGGTCTCGATCTCGGTCTCTGGGTTAGTCTCAGTCTCTGGGTCAGTCTCAGTCTCTGTGTCAGTCTCTGTGTCAGTCTCGATCTCGGTCTCTGCAGTGAAGTTATACTGTAGATAAGAAGTGATATGAATAAATAAATAAACAATTAAAGTGTTTGTTTGTGTGTGTCTGTAAAAATATTAAACTTTTATTTAAATAGGCAGTTAAGACCAAAATTCTTATTTACAATGACAGCCTACCAAAAGGCCTCCTGCCGAGACGGGGGCTGGGATTAAAAAATATATATCGGACAAAACACACATCACGACAAGAGAGACACAACAACACTCCTATAAATCTTCAAATAGAGAGAGACAGGCATTGATGATGTTCAGAGTGATTAAGTCCAGAGAAACTTAATAAATAACTGATGATGATTAATGAATGAGTAAAAAACGAATAAAACAATTTATTCATTTTACCCCGTGTTCTTTCGGGAGCTTGTCTCTTCGCTGCAACTCTTCACTGCAACTCCCCAACGGGCTCGGGAGAGGCGAAGTTTCGAGTCATGCGTCCACCCAAAATTATGACTCCCGAAACCACGCTTCTTTACACCCACTCCCTGAACCCAGAAGGCAGCTGCACCAATGTGTCGGAAGAAACACCGTTCAACTGACAACCAAGGTCAGCCTGCAGGCGTCCACCCCGTCACAAGTAGTCACTAGAGCACAATGAGCCAAGTAAACCCCCCCCCCCGGCCAAACCCAGACCTACTGTGCACCACCCTACGGGACAAACGTTCGTAATGACACAGCCCGGAATTGAACCCCAGGCTGTAGTGACACCACAACACTGCGATGCAGGGCCTTAGACCACTGCGCCACTCGGGAGGCCCGTAACTTCCACTTTGATCACAGAGTGAACACAGACCCTATGTCTCAGGAAGCCACGTCTGCATGGCCGCACTAGTGTGTGTGTGTGTGTGTGTGTGTGTGTGTGTGTGTGTGTGTGTGTGTGTGTGTGTGTGTGTGTGTGTGTGTGTGTGTGTGTGTGTGTGTGTGTGTGTGTGTGTGTGTGTGTGTGTGTGTGTGTGTGTGTGTGACAGACAATGAGAGAGATACACATCAGAGAGAGACCTCTACATGACCGTGAAAGTGTGCGTGTGTTTTTGCGTGGGCGCCTGTTTCATCGTGTTTCACAGTCACACTGTGTCTTTTGTACTCTTATCCTCTTTTGCCTCCTTAAAGCTGCAATATGTAACTTTTTGGGCTACCCGGCTAAATTCACATAGAAATGTGAGTTATAGATCTGTCATTCTCATTGAAAGCAAGTCTAAGAAGCGGTAGAGTTGTTTTATGTGCACTATCTATACTTCCGGGTTGTTAAGTTTAGTTTTTGTGTCTTTTACTTTTGGTTTGGTACACCAGTTTCAAACAGTTAAAAAAACATTATTTGGGGTTATGGAAAATATATTTCACAGCAGTTTAGATGGTAAAATGATTCTCTACACTATACTTTCTTGTTTTGTCACATAAACGGAAATTAGGCGAACTATTAGAATTTTAACCTTTTCTCAATATAGGGGGTGCTGTTTCAACGTTAGCATTTATCGTCTCCAAATTAAACTGCCTCATACTCAATTCTTGCTCGTACAATATGCATATTATTGTTATTATTGGATAGAAAACACTCTCTAGTTTCTATAGCCGTTTGAATTATGTCTCTGAGTGAAACAGAACTCATTATACAGCACTTTTCCTGATATGGAGTGAGATTTCAGAAATTTTGGCCTCTGGTCCCAGGTCAGTTTTAAAGTCCCTGTAAATCCTATGAGGATACAAACACTGCCCATGCCTTCCTCTAGATGTCAGTAAGAGGTGACAATTTGAATGGAGTCGATTGCGCAATCAGGGCCTGTATAAAACGCGAAAGACCGGATGTACCGTTCTTTTCCTTCTGCGCCTGACGCAAGATGGACGTCGGACTGGCTCTCTTTCCAAGCGTTGGTTTAGCCACTTATATATCGCCGGTCATGTTTTTACTCGTTATAGGTGTTAAAAACATCATAAGGTAGTTAATTTAAACCGTTTTATAGCAATTTATATCCGTTTAGTGCGATTTTGAGGCATTGCTTTGTGATGCACTTTGAAGCGCCGGGCACGTTTCGGGGTCCCGGTCGAACGTTAGTGGGCATTTCGACGGACAAGAGGACATCTTTCGACCAAAAGAAGATTAGACCCAAGAAAGGATACATTGCCCAAGATACTGATGGAAGAACAGCTCACAGTAAGAACTATTTATGATGATAAATCGCTGTTCTGTTGAAAAATTTTAAACGCATATATCGCCATTTTGTTATGTGTAGCTTCGCTTGGCGGACCCGGTATTGCACAGTAAGTCAGCGATTGCATTAAGAACTAATTTGTCTTTAGATTCCTGTCAACCCTGTATTTTTTAGTCAAGTTTATGATTAGCTATCGATTAGACTAGATCACTCTCAAAGGTAGCGCCCGACATTTTCAGGCCAGTTTTGCTACTATTCTCATTGTATAACCACGTTTTTTTGTGGCTAAATATGCACATTTTCGAACAAACTCTATATGTATGTTGTAATATGATGTTACAGGAGTGTCATCGGAAGAATTCTGAGAAGGTTAGTGAAAAAATTAATATATTTTGGTGATCATAACGTTATCGCTCCCCTTGCCTTGGATTCATGCTGGGGTAACGTTTGCACATGTGGTATGCTAATATAACGATTTATTGTGTTTTCGCTGTAAAACGCTTAGAAAATCTGAAATATTGTCTGATTTCACAAGATCTGTTACGGCTGTCGTCTTCCTCCTCCTCCTCGGACGAGGAGAGGAGAGAAGGATCGGTGGACCAATACGCAGCGAGGTAATTAGACATAAATGATATTTATTGAAACACGAAGACGAAATACGAAAACACTTGGAAATTACAAAATAACAAACACGACGTAGACAGACCTGAACATGGAACTTACATAACTACACGCAGAACTCACGAACAGGAACAGACTACATCAAACGAACGAACAGCCAAGACAGTCCCGTGTGGTGCACAGACACGAAAGACACAGGAGACAATCACCCACAAACAACCAGTGAGAACAACCTACCTTAATATGACTCTCAATTAGAGGAAAACGCAAAACACCTGCCTCTAATTAAGAGCCATACCAGGCAACCCAAAACCAACATAGAAACAGCAAACATAGACTGCCCACCCAAAACTCACGCCCTGACCATCACACACATACAAAACAACAGAAAACAGGTCAGGAACGTGACAGAACCCCCCCCTCAAGGTGCGAAAGCCGGGCGCACCAGCACAAAGTCCAGGGGAGGGTCTGGGTGGGCATCTGACCACGGTGGTGGCTCAGGCTCCGGACGCTGTCCCCACACCACCATAGTCACTCCCCGCTTCTGTATCCCCCTCCCAATGACCACCCTCCAACTAAAACCACCTAAATGAAGGGGCAGCACCGGGATAAGGGCCAGCACCGGGATAAGGGGCAGCACCGGGATAAGGGGCAGCACCGGGATAAGGGGCAGCACCGGGCTGAGGGACGGCAGCTCCGGGCTGAGGGACGGCAGCTCCGGGCTGAGGGACTCTGGCAGGTCCTGGCTGAGGGACTCTGGCAGGTCCTGGCTGAGGGACTCTGGCAGGTCCTGGCTGGACGGCTCTGGCAGGTCCTGGCTGGACGGCTCTGGCTGGTCCTGGCTGGCGGAAGGCTCTGGCTGATCCGGTCTGGCGGAAGGCTCTGGCTGATCCGGTCTGGCGGAAGGCTCTGGCTGATCCGGTCTGGCGGAAGGCTCTGGCTGATCCGGTCTGGCGGAAGGCTCTGGCTGATCCGGTCTGGCGGAAGGCTCTGGCTGATCCGGTCTGGCGGAAGGCTCTGGCTGATCCGGTCTGGCGGAAGGCTCTGGCTGATCCGGTCTGGCGGAAGGCTCTGTAGGCTCTTGGCAGACGGGCAGCTTTGCAGGCTCATGGCAGACGGGCAGTTCAGGCGCCGTTGGGCAGACGGGCAGTTCAGGCGCCGCTGGGCAGACGGGCAGTTCAGGTGCCGCTGGGCAGACGGGCAGTTCAGGCGCCGCTGGGCAGACGGGCAGTTCAGGCGCCGCTGGGCAGACGGGCAGTTCTGTAGGGAGGAGACGGAGAGACAGCCTGGTGCGTGGTATAGGCACTGGCTGCGCTGGAGAGGAGGAAAGCTCTGACAGCGCTGGACAGGTGGGAGCAGCTGGAGAGAGAACCCGGAGAGACAGCCTGGTGCGGGGGGCTGCCACCGGTGGACTGGTACTTGGAGGTGGCACCGGGTATACCGGACCGTGAAGGAGGACACGTGCTCTTGAGCACCAAGCCTCCCCAACCTTACCAGGTTGAATGGTCCCCGTAGCCCTGCCAGTGCGGCGAGGTGGAATAACCCGCACTGGGCTATGCAGGCGAACCGGGGACACCACCTGTAAGGCTGGTGCCATGTACGCCGGCCCGAGGAGACGTACTGGAGGCCAGATACGTTGGGCCGGCTTCATGACATCCGGCTCGATGCCCAACCTAGCCCTCCCAGTGCGGCAAGGTGGAATAGCCCGCACTGGGCTAAGCACGCGTACTGGGGACACCGTGCGCTCCACCGCATAACACGGTGTCTGACCAGTACGACGCCCTCTCACTCCACGGTAAGCACGGGGAGTTGGCTCAGGTATCCTACCCGGCTTTGCCACTCCCCTCGTGTGCCCCCCCCCAAGAAATTTTTGGGTCTGACTCTCGGGCTCCCAACCGCGTCGCCGCGCTGCCTCCTCATACCAGCGCCTCTCTGCCTTCGCTGCCTCCAGCTCCGCCTTGGGACGGCGATATTCCCCTGGCTGAGTCCAGGGTCCTTTGCCGTCCAGGATCTCCTCCCAAGTCCAGGAGTCCTGGGATTTCTGCTGCAGCTGTCGCTGTGCTCCTCCCCGCTGCTTGATCCTTTGTTGGTGGGTGATTCTGTTACGGCTGTCGTCTTCCTCCTCCTCCTCGGACGAGGAGAGGAGAGAAGGATCGGTGGACCAATACGCAGCGAGGTAAGACATAAATGATATTTATTGAAACACGAAGACGAAATACGAAAACACTTGGAAATTACAAAATAACAAACACGACGTAGACAGACCTGAACATGGAACTTACATAACTACACGCAGAACTCACGAACAGGAACAGACTACATCAAACGAACGAACAGCCAAGACAGTCCCGTGTGGTGCACAGACACGAAAGACACAGGAGACAATCACCCACAAACAACCAGTGAGAACAACCTACCTTAATATGACTCTCAATTAGAGGAAAACGCAAAACACCTGCCTCTAATTAAGAGCCATACCAGGCAACCCAAAACCAACATAGAAACAGCAAACATAGACTGCCCACCCAAAACTCACGCCCTGACCATCACACACATACAAAACAACAGAAAACAGGTCAGGAACGTGACAAGATCTGTGTCTTTCCATTGCTATGCTTTGTCTATTTTTATGAAATGTTTTATGATGAGTAAATTGGTAATACACGTTGCTCTCTGTATTTATTCTAGTCGAGTTGTGATGGTGGGTGCAATTGTAAACTATGATTTCTACCTGAAATATGCACATTTCTCTAACAAAAACTATCCTATACAATAAATATGTTATCAGACTGTCATCTGATGAGGTTTTTTCTTGGTTAGTGGCTATCAATATCTTTATTTGGCCGAATTGGTGATAGCTACTGGTGGAGAGAAAAAATGGTGGACAAAGAAAAATGGTGTCTTTTGCTAACGTGGTTAGCTAATAGATTTACATATTGTGTCTTCCCTGTAAAACATTTTAAAAATCAGAAATGATTGCTGGATTCACAAGAAGTGGATCTTTCATCTGGTATCTTGGACTTGTGATTGAATGATATGTAGATGCTACTATTTACTTGTGACGCTATGCTAGCTATGCTATTCAGCTTTTTTACTGGTGGGGGGTGGGGGGTGCTCCCGGATCCGGGTTTCTGACTCGGTAGAAGTTAATAACGAGGAAATTGTCGGAGTGATTTCTGCATAGTGCATCTTTAATATACTGTTCTGTGTGTGTCTCTGTGTGTGTGTGTCTCTCTGTGTGTATGTCTCTGTGTGTGTGTGTGTGTGTCTCTCTCTGTGTGTATGTCTTTGTGTGTGTGTGTGTGTGTGTGTGTGTGTGTGTGTGTGTGTGTGTGTGTGTGTGTGCGTGCGTGCGTGCGTGCGTGCGTGCGTGTGTGTGTCTTTGTGTGTGTGTGTGTGTGTGTGTGTGTGTCTTTGTGTGTGTGTGTGTGTGTGTGTGTGTGTGTGTGTGTGTGTGTGTGTGTGTGTGTGTGTGTGTGTGTGTGTGTGTGTGTGTGTGTGTGTGTGTGTGTGTGTGTGTGTGTGTGTGTGTGTGTGTGTGTGTGTGTGTGTGTGTGTGTGTCCGATAATGACATCACAATACCCCATAATGAAAATGCAATGCTAGAAATGTTAACAAATGTATTAAAAATAAAAACCAGAAATACCTTATTTACATAAGTGATCAGACCCTTTGCTATGGGACTCCAAGTTGAGCTCAGGTGCATTCTGTTTCCATTGATCATCCTTAGGATGTTTCTACAACTTGATTGGAGTCCACCTGTGGTAAATTCAATTGATTGGACATGATTTGGAAAGGCACACACCTGTCTATATAAGGACCTACAGTTGACAGTGCATGTCAGAGCAAAAACCAAGCCATTCGGGTCGAAGGAATTGTCAGTAGAGCTCCAAGACATTGAAGGTTCCCAAGAACACAGTGGCCTCCATCATTCTTAAATGGAAGAATGGATCATTCTTAAATGGAAGAAATATGGAACCACCAAGACTCTTCTTCTTCATGATGATCAGATCTGATGAAACCAAGATTGACCTCTTTGGCCTGAATGCCAAGAGTCATGTCTGAAGGAAACCTGGCACCATCCCTACGGTGAAGCATGGTGGTGGCAGCATCATGCTGTGGGGATGTTTTTCAGCAGCAGGGACTAGGAGACTAGTCAGGATCGAGGGAAAGATCCTTGATGAAAACCTGCTCCAGAGAGCTCAGGATGTCAGACTGGGGCGAAGGTTCACCTTCCAACAGGACCCCGACCCTAAGCACACAGCCAAGACAACGCAGGAGTGGCTTCGGGACAAGTCTGTGAATGTCCTTGAGTGGCCCAGCCAGAGCCCGGACCTGAACCCGATCGAACATCTCTGGAGAGACCTGAAAATAGCTGTGCAGCAACACTTCCCATCCAACCTGACAGAGCTTGAGAGCATCTGCAGGGTAAAATGGGAGAAACTCCCCAAATACAGGTGTGCCAAGCTTGTAGCATCATACCCAAGAACACTAGAGGCTGTAATCGCTGCCACAGGTGCTTCAACAAAGTACTGAGTAATGGGTCTGAATACTTATGTAAATGTCATTTTTCCATTTTTTATTTTGAATAAATTAGCAAACTTTTTTTTTGCTAAAGTTTTTTTGCTTTGTCATTGTGGGGTAGATTGTTGACTTTTTTCTTAAAAAAAAAATCAATTTTAGAATAAGGCTGTAACGTAACAAAATGTGGAAAAAGTCAAGAGGTCTGAATGCACTTTATCTTCCACCTCTGAGAAGCGATTACATATCAAACAGTATCTGCATCCGAGGGTCTATTTATAGGTAAAGGGGTGTGAGGGGCGAGACTTATACACACACACACACTTTTCTTGTGTCTTAAAAATAGTTACGTTCTAATAACATTTAGTACAAGGACAAAGTGTAGAAAAAACGGTCTATATTGGCAGACGATTTATACTCACTAATAAAACAATAAACAGTTATGAGAATAAGAGTATGAGAATGAGTGGAATAGTCAAAGATTAAACAATACGTTTAAATAATCTAAGATTAAACAATAAAATAATCTAACATGCTGATCAAACCGGACGCGCATGTTGATTGTGTACCCCCACACCAGACACGATCATATCAAAACAAACTCTGAACCAATTATATTAATTTGGGGACAGGTCGAAAAGCATTAAACATTTATGGCAATTTAGCTAGCTAGCTTGCTATTGTTAGATCATTTGTCCTGGGATATAAATATTGGGTTGTTATTTTACCTGAAATGCACAAGATCCTCTACTCCGACAATTAATCCACAGATTAAACAATAAACTGAATTCCTTTCTCGTCATGCACGTCCTCTACCTCCTTCCTCAGGCTTCTTTTTTTACTTATTTTGACTTTAAATGGCAGTAGGCAACCAAATTTACCGTGCGTTCCTACAACCGACTGAACGTCAGTTCATCTTTCAATCACCCACGTGGGTATCTGCTCCTAAACACCAATGAGGAGATGGCACGTGGGTATCTGCTCCTAAACACCAATGAGGAGATGGCACGTGGGTATATGCTCCTAAACACCAATGAGGAGATGGCACGTGGGTATCTGCTCCTAAACACCAATGAGGAGATGGCACGTGGGTATCTGCTCCTAAACACCAATGAGGAGATGGCACGTGGGTATATCTGCTCCTAAACACCAATGAGGAGATGGCACGTGGGTATATGCTCCTAAACACCAATGAGGAGATGGCACGTGGGTATATGCTCCTAAACACCAATGAGGAGATGGCACGTGGGTATATGCTCCTAAACACCAATGAGGAGATGGCACGTGGGTATATGCTCCTAAACACCAATGAGGAGATGGCAAGTGGGTATATGCTCCTAAACACCAATGAGGAGATGGCACGTGGGTATATGCTCCTAAACACCAATGAGGAGATGGCACGTGGGTATAAGCTCCTAAACACCAATGAGGAGATGGCATGTGGGTATATGCTCCTAAACACCAATGAGGAGATGGCACGTGGGTATAAGCTCCTAAACAACAATGAGGAGATGGCACGTGGGTATATGCTCCTAAACACCAATGAGGAGATGGCACGTGGGTATCTGCTCCTAAACACCAATGAGGAGATGGCACGTGGGTATATGCTCCTCAACACCAATGAGGAGATGGCACGTGGGTATATGCTCCTCAACACCAATGAGGAGATGGCACGTGGGTATATCTGCTCCTAAACACCAATGAGGAGATGGCACGTGGGTATATGCTCCTAAACACCAATGAGGAGATGGCACGTGGGTATCTGCTCCTAAACACCAATGAGGAGATGGCACGTGGGTATATGCTCCTAAACACCAATGAGGAGATGGCACGTGGGTATATGCTCCTAAACACCAATGAGGAGATGGCACGTGGGTATATGCTCCTAAACACCAATGAGGAGATGGCACGTGGGTATATGCTCCTAAACACCAATGAGGAGATGGCACGTGGGTATAGGCTCCTAAACACCAATGAAGAGATGGCACGTGGGTATATGCTCCTAAACACCAATGAGGAGATGGCACGTGGGTATAAGCTCCTAAACACCAATGAGGAGATGGCATGTGGGTATATGCTCCTAAACACCAATGAGGAGATGGCACGTGGGTATATGCTCCTAAACACCAATGAGGAGATGGCACGTGGGTATATGCTCCTAAACACCAATGAGGAGATGGCACGTGGGTATCTGCTCCTAAACACCAAAGAGGAGATGGCACGTGGGTATCTGCTCCTAAACACCAAAGAGGAGATGGCACGTGGGTATCTGCTCCTAAACACCAATGAGGAGATGGCACGTGGGTATCTGCTCCTAAACACCAAAGAGGAGATGGCACGTGGGTATCTGCTCCTAAACACCAAAGAGGAGATGGCACGTGGGTATCTGCTCCTAAACACCAAAGAGGAGATGGCACGTGGGTATCTGCTCCTAAACACCAATGAGGAGATGGCACGTGGGTATATGCTCCTAAACACCAAAGAGGAGATGGCACGTGGGTATATGCTCCTAAACACCAATGAGGAGATGGCACGTGGGTATATGCTCCTAAACACCAATGAGGAGATGGCACGTGGGTATAAGCTCCTAAACACCAATGAGGAGATGGCACGTGGGTATATGCTCCTAAACACCAATGAGGAGATGGCACGTGGGTATATGCTCCTAAACACCAATGAGGAGATGGCACGTGGGTATATGCTCCTAAACACCAATGAGGAGATGGCACGTGGGTATATATGCTCCTAAACACCAATGAGGAGATGGCACGTGGGTATCTGCTCCTAAACACCAATGAGGAGATGGCACGTGGGTATCTGCTCCTAAACACCAATGAGGAGATGGCACGTGGGTATCTGCTCCTAAACACCAATGAGGAGATGGCACGTGGGTATCTGCTCCTAAACACCAATGAGGAGATGGCACGTGGGTATATGCTCCTAAACACCAATGAGGAGATGGCACGTGGGTATAGGCTCCTAAACACCAATGAGGAGAGGGCACATGGGTATCTGCTCCTAAACACCAATGAGGAGAAGGCACGTGGGTATATATGCTCCTAAACACCAATGAGGAGATGGCACGTGGGTATCTGCTCCTAAACACCAATGAGGAGATGGCACGTGGGTATATATGCTCCTAAACACCAATGAGGAGATGGCACGTGGGTATATGCTCCTAAACACCAATGAGGAGATGGCACGTGGGTATATGCTCCTAAACACCAATGAGGAGATGGCACGTGGGTATATGCTCCTAAACACCAATGAGGAGATGGCACGTGGGTATATGCTCCTAAACACCAATGAGGAGATGGCACGTGGGTATAAGCTCCTAAACACCAATGAGGAGATGGCACGTGGGTATCTGCTCCTAAACACCAATGAGGAGATGGCACGTGGGTATCTGCTCCTAAACACCAATGAGGAGATGGCACGTGGGTATATGCTCCTAAACACCAATGAGGAGATGGCACGTGGGTATCTGCTCCTAAACACCAATGAGGAGATGGCACGTGGGAATATATGCTCCTAAAAACCAATGAGGAGATGGCACGTGGGTATCTGCTCCTAAACACCAATGAGGAGATGGCACGTGGGTATAAGCTCCTAAACACCAATGAGGAGATGGCACATGGGTATCTGCTCCTAAACACCAATGAGGAGAAGGCACGTGGGTATATATGCTCCTAAACACCAATGAGGAGATGGCACGTGGGTATCTGCTCCTAAACACCAATGAGGAGATGGCACGTGGGTATATATGCTCCTAAACACCAATGAGGAGATGGCACGTGGGTATATGCTCCTAAACACCAATGAGGAGATGGCACGTGGGTATATGCTCCTAAACACCAATGAGGAGATGGCACGTGGGTATAAGCTCCTAAACACCAATGAGGAGATGGCACGTGGGTATCTGCTCCTAAACACCAATGAGGAGATGGCACGTGGGTATCTGCTCCTAAACACCAATGAGGAGATGGCACGTGGGTATATGCTCCTAAACACCAATGAGGAGATGGCACGTGGGTATCTGCTCCTAAACACCAATGAGGAGATGGCACGTGGGAATATATGCTCCTAAAAACCAATGAGGAGATGGCACGTGGGTATCTGCTCCTAAACACCAATGAGGAGATGGCACGTGGGTATCTGCTCCTAAACACCAATGAGGAGATGGCACGTGGGTATATGCTCCTAAACACCAATGAGGAGATGGCACGTGGGTATCTGCTCCTAAACACCAATGAGGAGATGGCACGTGGGAATATATGCTCCTAAAAACCAATGAGGAGATGGCACGTGGGTATCTGCTCCTAAACACCAATGAGGAGATGGCACGTGGGTATAAGCTCCTAAACACCAATGAGGAGATGGCACGTGGGTATATGCTCCTAAACACCAATGAGGAGATGGCACGTGGGTATATGCTCTTAAACACCAATGAGGAGATGGCACGTGGGTATCTGCTCCTAAACACCAATGAGGAGATGGCACGTGGGTATCTGCTCCTAAACACCAATGAGGAGATGGGAGAGGCCGGACATGCAGTACGCTGAGCGTCACAAATAGAACCTATTTCTATTTTAGCGCCTGGCAACGCAGTCGCTCACTGAGGTGTGCGAGCAGTCTGGGTGCAATGATTGAATAACATGTTTGTGTAAATGATTTTGCAACACTTGCGTACGCGACGTGAGCGGTGTGGCCAGCATGTAAGATTAAACAATAAGATGAAATAGTCGTAGATTAAAGATTAAACAATAAAATTAAGAAGAACCAGTTAAATAGGAGTCGCACAGTGTGTGTGTGTGTGTGTGTGTGTGTGTGTGTGTGTGTGTGTGTGTGTGTGTGTGTGTGTGTGTGTGTGTGTGTGTGTGTGTGTGTGTGTGTGTGTGTGTGTGTGTGTGTGTGTGTGTGTGTGTGTGTGTGTGTGATTGATAGTAGCTATATTAAATAGTGAGTCTCTCCCTGAGAGAGGTCAGTGTTATTACAGATCACTTCACTATATGACAGGCTAGTGTGGAAAATATGCAACCATTTCTCTTTCCCAGACTAACAGATTGCACCTGGGGCCTGATTGGGAACACGTGTTTGGATGGACCGCCACAGAAAGAAAGAAACAATGGTGTTTCTATTTTATTTGAACTTTATCTAATCCAAGAAGTCCCACTGAAGGGCAGGTACATTTCAGTATGTGTTACAAGGGGTTTGGGGTAAAATGCTAAAAGTATCTTTGTTTTAGATTTAAATCGTTTTAAGGCTAATGACATGTGCATTCTGTAACAAATAACTTCAAATAACTTTGAAGGAGACAGAAAAAGACAATTGCATATGACTTGTGTTTTGCACAATGTGACATGCCTAAATGTTAACCTTTAGTTGAAGCTTATTTATCAAACTGTCCCCTTTTTCTTTTTATGTCAGAAGGTACAGCACCATCCTCAGACAATTGCTGTAATTTTTGGTCAAATTCTCATTTCTGGATAAGACTTAAAATAGTGGATAAAATGTTGCTATGTGACGAGTATTATGGCCCAATGAGAGGAGAAACAATAAATTAACAGCAATGCCTGTGGCTTGATTTCATTGGTTGATTTAGATTCAGTAAGAGAATACAGTGCCTTGCAAAAGTATTCATCCCCCTTGGCATTTTTCCTATTTTGTTGCATTACTACCTGTAATTTAAATAGATTTTTATTTGGATATCATGTAATGGACATACACAAAATAGTCCAAATTGGTGTTTAAAAAATTCTAAAAAGGGAAAAGTGGTGCGTGCATATGTATTCACCTCCTTTGCTATGAAGCCCCTAAATTAAATCTGGTGCAACCAATTACCTTCAGGAGTCGCATAATTAGTTAAATAAAGTCCACCTGTGTGCAATCTAAGTATCACATGGTCTCAGTATACAGTGGGGCAAAAAAGTATTTAGTCAGCCACCAATTGTGCAAGTTCTCCCACTTAAAAAGATGAGAGAGGCCTGTAACTTTCATCATAGGTACACTTCAACTATGACAGACAAAATGAGAAAAAAAATCCAGAAAATCACATTGTAGGATTTTTAATGAATTTATTTGCAAATTATGGTGGAAAATAAGTATTTGGTCAATAACAAAAGTTTCTCAATACTTTGTTATATACCCTTTGTTGGCAATGACAGAGGTCAAACGTTTTCTGTAAGTCTTCACAAGGTTTTCACACACTGTTGCTGGTATTTTGGCCCATTCCTCCATGCAGATCTCCTCTAGAGCAGTGATGTTTTGGGGCTGTTGCTGGGCAACACGGACTTTCAACTCCCTCCAAAGATTTTCTATGGGGTTGAGATCTGGAGACTGGCTAGGCCACTCCAGGACCTTGAAATGCTTCTTACGAAGCCACTCCTTCGTTGCCCGGGCGGTGTGTTTGGGATCATTGTCATGCTGAAAGACCCAGCCACGTTTCATCTTCAATGCCCTTGCTGATGGAAGGAGGTTTTCACTCAAAATCTCACGATACATTAATTCTGTCCTTCACACGGATCAATCGTCCTGGTCCCTTTGCAGAAAAACAGCCCCAAAGCATGATGTTTCCACCCCCATGCTTCACAGTAGGTATGGTGTTCTTTGGATGCAACTCAGCATTCTTTGTCCTCCAAACACGACGAGTTGAGTTTTTACCAAAAAGTTATATTTTGGTTTCATCTGACCATATGACATTCTCCCAATCTTCTTCTGGATCATCCAAATGCTCTCTAGCAAACTTCAGACGGGCCTGGACATGTACTGGCTTAAGCAAGGGGACACGTCTGGCACTGCAGGATTTGAGTCCCTAGCGGCGTAGTGTTTTACTGATGGTAGGCTTTGTTACTTTGGTCCCAGCTCTCTGCAGGTCATTCACTAGGTCCCCCCGTGTGGTTCTGGGATTTTTGCTCACCGTTCCTGTGATCATTTTGACCCCACGGGGTGAGATCTTGCGTGGAGCCCCAGATCGAGGGAGATTATCAGTGGTCTTGTATGTCTTCCATTTCCTAATGGAAATGCTCCCACAGTTGATTTCTTCAAACCAAGCTGCTTACCTATTGCAGATTCAGTCTTCCCAGCCTGGTGCAGGTCTACAATTTTGTTTCTGGTGTCCTTTGACAGCTCTTTGGTCTTGGCCATAGTGGAGTTTGGAGTGTGACTGTTTGAGGTTGTGGACAGGTGTCTTTTATACTGATAACAAGTTCAAACAGGTGCCATTAATACAGGTAACGAGTGGAGGACAGAGGAGCCTCTTAAAGAAGAAGTTACAGGTCTGTGAGAGCCAGAAATCTTGCTTGTTTGTAGGTGACCAAATACATATTTTCTACCATAATTTGCAAATAAATTCATTAAAAATCCTACAATATGATTTTCTGGATTTTTTTCTCTCATTTTGTCTGTCATAGTTGAAGTGTACCTATGATGAAAATTACAGGACTCTCTCATCTTTTTAAGTGGGAGAACTTGCACAATTGGTGGCTGACTAAATACTTTTTTGCCCCACTGTATATACACTTGTTCTGAAAAGCCCCAGAGTCTGCAACACTACTAAGCAAGGGGCACCATGAAGACCAAGGAGCTCTCCAGACAAGTCAGGGACAAAGTTGTGGAGAAGTACAGATCAGGGTTGGGTTATAAAAAAAGATCTGAAACTTTGAACATCCCACGGAGCACCATTAAATACATTATTAAAAAATGGAAAGAATATGGCACCACAACACACCTGCCAAGAGAGGGCCGCCCACCAAAACGCACGGACCAGGCAAGGAGGGCACTTTAAAAATATATATATATTTCACCTTTATTTAACCAGGTAGGCTAGTTGAGAACAAGTTCTCATTTTCAACTGCGACCTGGCCAAGATAAAGCAAAGCAGTTCGACACAAACAACAACACAGAGTTACACATGGAATAAACAAACATACAATCAATAATACAGTAGAAAAATCTATATACAGTGTGAGCAAATGAGGTAGGATAAGAGAGGTAAGGCAATAAATAGGCCATGGTGGCGAAGTAATTACAATATAGCAATTAAACACTGGAATGGTAGGGTGTGCAGAAGATGGTCGAGTTACAGTTTTTACTTAAATCTACTTGAAAATCTATGTCAAGACCTGAAAATGGTTGTCTAGAAATGATCAACAACCAATTTGACAGAATTATAGAATTTTGAAAATAATAACGGGTGAATGTTGCACAACCCATGTGTGGAAAAGTCTTGGAGACTCACCCCAAAAAGACTCACAACTGTGATCACTGCCAAAGGGGCTTCTACAAAGTATTGACTCAGGGGTGTGAACACTTATGTAAATGAGATATTTCTGTATTATAACATTTCAATAAAAAATTAAAAAATATTTTAAAAAAAAATCATTATGGGGTATTGTAGATGGGTGAGATTTAAAAAAGTATTTCATCCATTTTGAATTCAGGCTGTAACACAACATGTGGAATAAGTCCAGAGGTATGAATACTTTCTGAAGGGACTGTAAGTAGAAGTAGTCTGTGAATGGTGTGTGTGTGTGTGGTGTGTGTGATGTGTGTGTGTGGTCTGTGTGTGTGTAGTGTGTCTGTGTGGTGTGGGCCTAATCACATCTCTCTGTGTGTGTGTGTGGTGTGTGTGTGTGGGGTGTGTGTGTGTGTGTGTGTGAGTGTGTGCTGTGGGGTGTGTGTGTGAGTGTGCTGTGTGGTGTGTAGGGTGTGTGTGTGTGTGTGCGCACTTGCAAGAGTAGAGTTCTGCCTAATCACATCTCTCTGAAGTGGCAAGGAGATCCGGGCCCGTATCCACAAAGCGTCTCAGAGAAGACAATTTGTCATACGTGCTGAGAACAGAGACGTTTTACTCTGCCTCATACGTGCTGAGAACAGACATTTTACTCTGCCTCATACGTGCTGAGAACAGACGTTTTACTCTGCCTCATACGTGCTGAGAACAGAGACGTTTTACTCTGCCTCATACGTGCTGAGAACAGACATTTTACTCTGCCTCATACGTGCATACGTGCTGAGAACAGACGTTTTACTCTGCCTCATACGTGCTGAGAACAGAGACGTTTTACTCTGCCTCATACGTGCTGAGAACAGAGACGTTTTACTCCTCCTCTTATGGGTAAAAATAAAAGCTACGCATGAAGCCTCTTTAGTCATAAGAGTCACGCCTAGTCGACAGATATTTAGGACCAGCAGGAAAATAATCCTGTAGCAACAGGAAATGTGAATAATTATGTGGATTATAATTCATGGACATTTTTCTTTAGGGCAAATCAAATCTGAAATTTCAAAGTGGAAATTACAAACTTTAGAAGCCTTTAAAAAAAGTATAATATGCTTCAAATTTACAGCAACAAAAGAGTGATCAAATTAAGATCCCACATCTGTATTCATGCCAACATATTATGGAAGAATTAAGAGTAGGCAAAGCGATCATGTCAGACAAAAATGATATCAAGCCTTTAAACAATGCAACATTTGATATACAGTTACGTTCACCGTGGTTGGCTGAAGCAAACAATTGGGTTCACAGCTGGCGATGCCTCATCACGGTTATTCCCCATTATTTGCAGTAATATCAATGAGCGCCATCACTATCTCTCCTTTGTGGTACCTCAAACTGACTTTACCAGCTGAGATAAACCTTTATGAGCTGATTTCACTTGTCTTGGCAGTGTCTTAACATCATCCTAAAAGCTACGCAGAGCAGGGAGTTTTTTAGTCTTGTGGATACAGTCCCCGGGGTCCTCATTGTCAGCTGTCCCTGCCCAACACCACCTATGGCACCCTGTTCCCTACATAGTGCATTATGTTTTACCAGGACCCATAGAGCCCTGGTCAAAAGTAGTGCACTATGTAGGGAATAGGGTGCACTATGTACACAATAGTGTGCACTATGTAGGGAATAGGGTGGACTATGTAGGGAATAGTGTGCAGTATGTATGGAATAGGGGGCACTATGTAGGGAATAGGGTGCACTATGTAAGGAATAGGGTGCACTATGTAAGGAACAGGGCTCTGGACTATAGTAGTGCACTATGTAGGGCATAGGGCTCTGGTCTATAGTAGTGCACTATGTAGAGAATAGGGCTCTGGTCTATAGTAGTGCACTATGTAGGGAATAGGGCTCTGGTCTATAGTAGTGCACTATGTAGGGAATAGGGCTTTGGTCTAAAGTAGTGCAATATGTAGGGAACAGGGCTTTGGTCTATAGTAGTGCACTATGTAGGGAACAGGGCTTTGGTCTATAGTAGTGCACTATGTAGGGAATAGGGCTTTGGTCTATAGTAGTGCACTATGTAGGGAACAGGGCTCTGGTCTAAAGTAGTGCACTATGTAAGGAACAGGGCTCTGGTCTAAAGTAGTGCACTATGTAGGGAATAGGGCTCTGGACTATAGTAGTGCACTATGTAGGGAATAGGGCTCTGGTCTATAGTAGTGCACTATGTAGGGAATAGGGCTCTGGTCTAAAGTAGTGCACTATGTAAGGAACAGGGCTCTGGTCTAAAGTAGTGCACTATGTAGGGAATAGAGCTCTAGTCTAAAGTAGTGCACTATGTAGGGAATAGGGCTCTGGTCTAAAGTAGTGCACTATGTAGGGAATAGGGCTCTGGTCTAAAGTAGTGCGCTACGTAGAGAATAGGGCTCTGGTCTAAAGTAGTGCACTATGTAGGGAATAGGGCTCTGGTCTAAAGTAGTGCACTACGTAGGGAATAGGGTGCCATTGGGGACGCAAGCTAAAAGGCTGAATGCATTTTAAAGTGATGGATTACCCAAATGACACATTCACCGTACAACTCTGGTAAGTGTTCAGCTGCTGCGGCTGCTGTGAAAGTAATGGGACCCAAACTCATTTCTACACACATTTCCACATGAGTGTTTTATGCAAATAACACGTGTTCTGTAATTGTAACGCTTTCCCCACGTATTTATTCAACCATTCAGTCCTTTCACATGCAGACATTATTCCCCAGGTGGTCCCTTGTAGCTCAGTTGGGTAGAGCGTGGGGCTTCCAACGACAGGGTTGTGGGTTTGATTCCCACATGGGACCAGTATGAAAAAATTGATAAAAAATATATGCACTCACTACTGTAAATCACTCTGGATAACCGTGTCTGTTCAATGACTTAAACATTGTACATGTGACAGTGTTTTTTTGCCAATTTACCTGGTGCACTATGCCTTGCATAATGACATGAACACTAGCTCGAGGTGTAAGCTAATGCCTAGTGAACCAGGCTTTAGCTCAGTGGGATAACAGTGTTGCGGGTGTATATACGACCATGGTTCAAACTCTGTTCAACACTTCTAACAAGATATGACAGTGTTCCTAACAGGATTATAACTAGTCAACTATGATACATGGACTAAATACATTTTCATGCAAATGTATAATATTGACAATAAATCGAGTTGAATCCAGTCCAGTCCAGTCCAACCTACTCCAGTCCAGTCCAGTCCAACCTACTCCAGTCCAGTCCAGTCCAACCTACTCCAGTCCAGTCCAACCTACTCCAGTCCAGTCCAGTCCAACCTACTCCAGTCCAGTCCAGTCCAACCTACTCCAGTCCAGTCCAGTCCAACCTACTCCAGTCCAGTCCAGTCCAACCTACTCCAGTCCAGTCCAGTCCAACCTACTCCAGTCCAGTCCAGTCCACCTACTCTACACAAGTCCAGTTTCAAATTGTTTAGAACACACAGTCTCGGCAGGTGTGTGTATGTGGAGAAGACAATGTCATGTCAGACAGTATAGCATGGTGTGGTATGTTATGGTATAGTATGGTATGTTATGGTATAGTATAGTATGTTATGGTATAGTATAGTATGGTATGGTATAGTATGGTACCATATGTTATTGTATAGTATGGTTAGGTATGTTATGTTATGGTATAGTATAGTATAGTATAGTACGGTATGGTATGGTAAAGTATGGTATGGTATAGTATGGTATAGTATAGTATGGTATAGTATGGTATAGTATGGTATAGTATAGTATGGTATAGTATGGTAGGGTATGTTATGTTATGGTATAGTATAGTATAGTATATTACGGTATGGTATGGTAAAGTATGGTATAGTATAGTATAGTATAGTATGGTATGGTATGATGTGTTATGGTATAGTATGGTATAGTATAGTATGGTATGTTATGGTATAGCATGGTATAGTATGGTATGGTATGTTATTGTATAGTATAGTATGGTATAGTATGGTATGTTATGGTAAAGTATGGTATAGTATAGTATGTTATGTTATGGTATAGTATAGTATAGTATAGAACGGTATGGTATGGTAAAGTATGGTATGGTATAGTATGGTATAGTATAGTATGGTATAGCATGGTATGGTATGATGTGTTATGGTATAGTATGGTATAGTATGGTATGTTATGGTATAGCATGGTATAGTATGGTATGGTATGTTATTGTATAGTATAGTATAGTATAGTATAGTATAGTATGGTATAGTATGGTATGGTATGATATGTTATGGTAAAGTATGGTATGGTAAAGTATGGCATAGTATAGTATTCAGCCATGCTGCCCTGTTCGGAGATAATTGTAATTTTCATAAGTTATTTTTTGTGGCACCTGACCACACGTCTGAACAGTAGTCAAGGTGCGACAAAACTAGGGCCTGTAGGACCTGCCTTGTTGATAGTGTTAAGAAGGCAGAGCATCGCTTTATTATCGACAGACTTCTTCCCATCTTAGCTACTACTGCATCAACATGTTATGACCATGACAGTTTACAATCTAGGGTTACTCCAAGCAGTTTAGTCATCTCAACTTGCTCAAGTTCCACATTATTTATTACAATATTTAGTTGTGGTTTAGGATTTAGTGAATGTTTTGTCCCAAATACAATGCTTTTAGTTTTAGAAATATTTAGGGCTAACTTATTCCTTGCCACCCACTCTGAAACTAACTGCAGTTCTTTGTGAAGTGTTGCAGTCATTTCAGTCGCTGTAGTAGCTGACGTGTATAGTGTTGAGTCATCCGCATATTTACATGCATTTAAAGTAATTCATGCTTTACTCAAAGTCAGTGGCATGTCATTTGTAAAAAATAAAAAAATAAAAAGCAAGGGGCCTAAACAGCTACCCTGGGGAATTCCTGAATCTACCTGGATTATGTTTGAGAGGCTTCCATTAAAGAACACCCTCTGTGTTCTGTTAGACAAGTAACACTTTATCCACATCATAGCAGGGGGTGTAAAGCCATAACACACACGTTTTTCCAGCAGCAGACTAGGATTTATCATGTCAAAAGCTGCACGGTCTAAGTCTAACAAGACAGCCCCCACAAGAATTTGATCATCAATTTCACTTAGCCAGTCATCAGTCATTTGTGTAAGTGCTGTGCTTGTTGATTGTGCTTCCCTATAAGCGTGCTGAAAGTCTGTTGTCAACAGTAGCTCTTGTACTTTTCACAATAATTTCACAAGGCCTAATTCACATGATGTGCCTAAATACTTATAACTACTAACTAGGCTAATAAATAATCACATATTTGTATTTCAATTATTTCATTAACCTTTCAAGTTATCCCTTTAGATAGACATATTTTTTAACAAGATATTTAATTTCCCTGCCCAACAATACGTCCCTATGGCACCCTGTTCCCTACATAGTGTATTCTTTTTTTACCAGGACCCATAGAGCTCTGGTCAAAAGTAGTGCACTATGTAGGGAATAGGGCCCTGGTCTAAAGTAGTGCACTATGTAGGGAATAGGGCCCTGGTCAAAAGTAGTGCACTATGTAGGGAATAGGGCCCTGGTCTAAAGTAGTGCACTATGTAGGGAACAGGGCTCTGGTCTAAAGTAGTGCACTATGTAGGGAATAGGGCTCTGGTCAAAAGTAGTGCACTATGTAGGGAATAGGGCCCTGGTCTAAAGTAGTGCACTATGTAGGGAACAGGGCTCTGGTCTAAAGTAGTGCACTATGTAGGGAACAGGGCTCTGGTCTAAAGTAGTGCACTATGTAGGGAACAGGGCTCTGGTCTAAAGTAGTGCACTATGTAGGGAATAGGGCCCTGGTCTAAAGTAGTGCACTATGTAGGGAATAGGCTGCCAATGGGGATGCAAGCTACAAGGCTGAATGCATTTAAAGTGATGGATTACCCAAATGACACATTCACCGTACAACTCTGGTAAGTGTTCAGCTGCTGCGGCTGCTGTGAAAGTAATGGGACCCAAACTCATTTCTACACACATTTCCACATTAGTGTTTTATGCAAATAACACATGTTCTGTAATTGTAACTCTTTCCCCACTTATTCATTCAACCATTCAGTCCTTTCACATGCAGACATTATTCCCCAGGTGGTCCCTTGTAGCGCAGTTGGGTAGAACGTGGGGCTTCCAACGCCAGGGTCGTGGGTTTGATTCCCACATGGGACCAGTATGAAAAAATGTATAAAAAATATATGCAGTCATTTAGTCAAATCAGTCATTTGTGGTAGTGCTGTGCTTGTTGATTGTCCTTCCCTATAAGCGTGCTGAAAGTCTGTTGTCAATTTGTTTACTGTGAAATAGCATTGTATCTCGTCAAACACAATTTTCTCCAGAAGTTTACTAAGGGTTGGTAACAGGCTGATTGGTTGGTTATTTGAGCCAGTAAAGGGGTATAGTATAGCATAGTATAGTATAATACAGCATAGCATAGCATAGTACAGTATAGTATAGCATATTGCATATTGTAGTATAGTATAGTATAGTATGGCATGGTATAGTGTGGTTTAGTATGGTATAGTATAGTATGACATGGCATGGTATAATATATTATGGTATGGTATAGTATGGTATAATATGATATGGCTCAGTATGGTATAGTATAGTATAATATGATATGGTATGGTTTAGTATGGTATATTGTAGTATAGTATAGTATGGTATGGTATAGTATGCTTTAGTATGGTGTAGTATAGTATGACACGGTATGTTATAGTATAGTATATTATGGTATGGTATGGTATAGTTTGGTATAATATGATATGGTTCAGTATGGCATAGTATATTATGTTATGGAATGGTTTAGTATGGTATATTGTAGTATATTATAGTATAGTATGGTATAGTATGCTTTAGTATGGTATAGTATAGTATGACACGGTATGTTATAGTATAGTATATTATGGTATGGTATGGTATGGTATAGTTTGGTATAATATGATATGGTTCAGTATGGCATAGTATATTATTTTATGGAATGGTTTAGTATGGTATATTGTAGTATAGTATAGCATATTATGGTATAGTATAGTATATTATGGTACGCTATGGTATAGTATTGTTTAGTATGGTTTAGTATGGTATAGTATAGCATGACACGGTATGGTATAGTATATTATGGTATGGTATAGTATATTATGGTATGGTATATTATGGTATGGTATGGTATGGTATGACATGGTATGGTATGGTATAGTATAGTATATAGTATATTATAGTATAAATAAGACAAAAAGACAGAACCCCCCCCCCCCCACACACACACACACCTTTTGCAGCAATTACAGCTGCAAGTCTCTTGGGGTATGTCTCTATAAGTTTGGAATATCTAGCCACTGGGATTTTTGCCCATCATTCAAGACAAAACTGCTCCAGCTCCTTCAAGTTGGATGGGTTCTGCTGATGTACAGCAATCTTGAAGTCATACCACAGATTCTCAATTGGATTGAGGTCTGGGCGTTGACTAGGCCATTCCAAGACATTTCAATGTTTCCCCTTAAACCACTCGAATGTCGCTTTAGCAGTATGCTTAGGGTCATTGTCCTGCTGGAAGCTGAATCTCCGTCCCAGTCTCAAATCTCTTGAAGACTAGAACAGGTTTCCCTCAAGAATTTCCCTGTATTTAGCTCCATCCATCATTCCTTCAATTCTGACCAGTTTCCCAGTCCCTGCCGATGAAAAACATGGGGATGGTGTTCTCGGGGTGATGAGGGGTGTTGGGTTTGCGCCAGACATAGCGTTTTCGTTGATTGGCAAAAAGCTACATTTTTGTCTCATCTAACCAGAGTACCTTCTTCCATATGTTTTTTTTATGGCCATTCTTCCGTAAAGCCCAGCTCTGTGGGGTGTACGTCTTAAAGTGATCCTATGGACAGATACTCCAATCTCCGCTGTGGAGCTTTGCAGCTCCTTCAGGGTTATCTTTGGTCTCTGATTAATGCCCTCCTTGCCTGGTCCGTGAGTTTTGGTGGGCGGCCCTCTCTTGGCAGGTGTGTTGTGGTGCCATATTCTTTCCATTTTTTATAATGGATTTAATGGTGCTCCATGGGATGTTCAAAGTTTCAGATATTTTTTTATAACCCAACCCTGATCTGTACTTCTCCACAACTTTGTCCCTGACCTGTTTGGAAATCTCGGTCTTCATGGTGCCCCTTGCTTAGTGGTGTTGCAGACTCTGGGGCCTTTCAGAACAGGTGTATATATACTGAGATCATGTGACAGATCATGTGACACTTAGATGTCCACACAGGTGGACTTTATCTTATTTAGATAAGATCTTACACCAGATCTTATTTAGGGGCTTCATAGCAAAGGGGGTGAATACATGCACGCACCACTTTTCCGTTGTTTGTTTTTACTTACTTTTTTTATATATATTTTTTTAAATGTCACTTCACCAATTTTGACTATTTTGTGTATGTCCATTACATGAAATCCAAATAATATTCTGCTTAAATTACAGGTTGTAATGCAACAAAATAGGAAAACCGCCAAGTGGGGTGAATACTTTTGCAAGGCACTGTATAATATTGCATGGTATGGTATAGTATGGTATGGTTTGGTATGGTATAGTATGGTTTAGTATAGTATAGTATAGTATGGTATGGTGTACTATAATGTGGTATGGTTAGGTAGCCTAGCAGTTAGAGTGTTAGGCCAGTAACCAAAAGTTTGACCAGGTAAAAATCTGTCGTCCTCCGCAAAGCAGTTAACCCACTGTTCTCTGGGTGCCGTGGATGTTGATTTAAGGCAGCCCCCCCTTACCTCTCTGATTCAGAGGGGTTAAATGCAGAAGACACATTTCAGTTGAAGGCATTCAGTTGTACAACTGACTAGGTATCCCCGTGTAGTATACATTAGTAAGGTATAGTATAGTATGGTACTCACAGTCTCTGCAGGTGTGTGTATTTGGAGAAGATGTTGTCCGACAGTCTCTTTATCTCATTACTCTTCAGAGACCTGCAACGGGAACACTGCACCGTTACTATGGTTACACGGGGGACACACACACACACGCGGCACGCACGGATGCGTGCACCCACACACAGACACACACACATCCGATCCACACATAATGCTACTTGAAAATCCATTCCATCAGCCATCTATTCTGTGAGATGAATGCGATATATTATATAATTAGAGCTGAGATTGAACAGCAGATGAGCTCTTGTTTTTTTTCTCAAAATGATTGATATCCCTAAAGATTCTTATAAATTTAAATATAGTAGTCAAAAGTTTAGTATTTGGTTCCATATTCCTAGCCCTTTACAAATAGCAGGGGAGCATGTCTTGGGGGTATGATCTTTGACCCTATGTAACATTTTCTCACTCGTCATTATTCATGACTCATTCATGATTATCCGTAATCACGGTAGCATCCGCGTCAGTGTTTCTGCTGCAGTCATTTAGCTGTGGCGCTGCGCAACGGCAAAATCATTGCCGCCACACCAAAAGAACATTGAACATGCAAAACATTTGAATAAAACCCCCGCAAAATGAAATATCACATTTACATAAGTATTCAGACCCAATATAGACCGTTTTTTCTACACTTTGTCCTTGTACTAAATGTTATTAGAACGTAACCATTTTTAAGACACAAGAAAAGTGTGTGTGTGTATAAGTCTCGCCCCTCACACCCCTTTACCTATAAATAGACCCTCGGATCCAGATACTGTTTGATATGTAATCGCTTCTCATCCATATTCATAACAGAGGTGGAAGATAAAGTGCATTCAGACCCCTTGACCTTTTCCACATTTTGTTACGTTACAGCCTTATTCTAAAATTGATTTTTTTTAAAGAAAAAAGTCACCAATCTACACACAATACTCCACAATGACAAAGCAAAAAAACGTTTAAAAAAAAATGTTTACCTAATTTATTCAACAAAAAAAAAATGGAAAACTTACATTTACATAAGTAGTCAAACCCTTTACTCAGTACTTTGTTGAAGCACCTTTGGCAGCGATTACAGCGTCAAGTCTTCTTGGGTATGACGCTACAAGCTTGGCACACCTGTATTTGGGGAGTTTCTCCCATTCTTCTCTGCAGATCGTCTCAAGCTCTGTCAGGTTGGATGGGAGCGTCGCTGCACAGCTATTTTCAGGTCTCTCCAGAGATGTTTGATTGGGTTCAAGTCCAGGCTCTGGCTGGGCCTCTCAAGGACATTCGGAGACTTGTCCCAAAGCCACTCCTGCGTTGTCTTGGCTGTATGCTTAGGGTCGTTGTCCTGTTGGAAAGTGAATCTTCACCCCAGTCTGAGATCCTGAGCATTCTGGAGAAGGTTTTCATCAAGGATCTCTCTGTACTTTGCTCCGCTCAACTTTCCCTCGATCCTGGCTAGTCTCCCAGTCTCTGCCACTGAAAAACATCCCCACAGTATGATGCTGCCAACACCATGCTTCATCATAGTGATGGTGCCAGGTTTCCTCCAGACGTCTGGCTTGGCATTCAGGCCAAAGTGTTCAATCTTGGTTTCATCAGACTAGAGAATCTTGTTTCTCATGGTCTGAGTCCTTAAGGTGCCTTTTGGAAAACACCAAGCAGGCTGTCATGTGCCTTTTACTGAGGTGTGGCTTCTGTCTGGCCACTCTCCATAAAGGCCAAATTGGTGGAGTGCTGCAAAGATGGTTATCCTTCTGGAAGGTTCTCCCATCTCCACAGAGGAACTCTGGAGCTCTGTCAGAGTGACCATCGGGTTCTTGGTCACCTCCTTGACCAAGGCCCTTCTCCGCCGATTGCTCAGTTTGGCCGGGCGGCCAGCTCTAGGAAGAGTCTTGGTGGTTCCAAACTTCTTCCTTTTAAGATTGGAGGCCATTGTGTTCTTGGGGACCTTCAATGCTGCAGACATTTTTTGGTGCCCTTCTCCAGATCTGTGCCTCAACAAAATCCTGTCTCGGAGCTCTACAGACAATTCCTTCGACCTCATGGCTTGGTTTTTGCATGTACTGTCAACTGTGAGACCTTATATAGACAAATTTTTTACCTTTCCAAATCATGTCCAATCAATTGAATTTACCACAGGTGGACTCCAATCTGTAAGGATCGACGCTGGTAGACGAGAAGCAAATACAAGGAGTGAACATTTAATTAGCAATAGACATGGAACAGGACAGGACAGCGTCTGGACATGAACACATAACAACATGAATGCAGATACAGGGAACAAATGGGGGAATAGACAGTTGTAGACGGGGCAATCAACTAAGGGAAGGAGTCCAGGTGAGTCCAATGAGCGCTGCTGCGAGTAATGATGGTGACAGGTGTGCGTAATGAAGGGCAGCATGACGCCCTCG
This sequence comes from Salvelinus alpinus, assembly GCF_045679555.1. Taxonomy (NCBI): domain Eukaryota; kingdom Metazoa; phylum Chordata; class Actinopteri; order Salmoniformes; family Salmonidae; genus Salvelinus; species Salvelinus alpinus. The sequence goes on from NC_092109.1 coordinate 39,182,973, forward strand.
TGCGCCAGAGACGGAGAGCGGGAGCAGGCGTGACAGTACCCCCTAGGGGCGCCACCTGGCATCCCACCTGGGTGAGCCTGACGGGCCGGCCGAGGCATGGGTGCTGGACAAGCCGGCTGGGGGTGTAGAAACCCAACGAGCTGGCAGCAGCGTGGGAGCCTGCGAGCCACCTGAGGTGTGAAAGCCTGACGATCCAGCAGCAGCGTGGGAGCCTGCGAGCCACCTGAGGTGTGAAAGCCTGACGATCCAGCAGCAGCGTGGGAGCCTGCGAGCCACCTGAGGTGTGAAAGCCTGACGATCCAGCTGAGGCGTGGGAGGTTGGCGAGCCAGCTAAGGCGTGGGAGCCCGATGAACCGGCTGAGGCATGACGTGGGATGAGCGCCTGATGAGCCGGCTGAGGCGTAGGAGCCCGACGAGCAGGCTGAGGCATGATGTGGGATGGGAGCCTGCCGACCCAATTGGCGCAAGAAGACCTCTCGAGCCAGCTAAGGCATGGAAGCCCGACGAGCTAGCTGAGGCACCCCCGGTTCCATCAGTGATGGCATCTGGAACCGACGTCACCAGCCAAAAAACAAAAACCTCCCGGATGCTTCGTATAGTGGTGTGAGCATTCTGTAAGGATCGACGCTGGTAGACGAGAAGCAAGTACAGGGAGTGAACGTTTAATTAGCAACAGACATGGAACAGGACAGGACAGCGTCTGGACATGAACACATAACATTAATGCAGATACATGGAACAAACGGGGGAGCAGACAGTTATAGAAGGGGCAATTAACAAAGGGAAGGAGTCCAGGTGAGTCCAATGAGCGCTGCTGCGCGTAATGATGGTGACAGGTGTGCAGCCTAGCTGCCCTCGAGCGCCAGAGAGGGAGAGCGGGAGCAGGTGTGACACCAATCAAGTGGTAGAAACATCTCAAGGATGATCAATGGAAACAGGATCCACCTGAGCTCAATTTTGTGTCTCATAGCAAAGCGTCTGAATACTTACGTAAATATGGTATTATTTCTGTTTTTTATTTTTAATATAATTTGCACTGTATTTTTATGTGTGTATTTGTTTCGTGTTACGTTAGAGTAACAATAAACATACAAATATGTATTTTATGTGTGTATTTATTTTATTTTACATTAGAGTAATGGTCTGTGAATGTCTGAGATTTTAGTGTCTGTCACCACTTGTAATTTCACAGGAAATAAACTACTGCTGTTACACCCTCATCTCATCTGAAGAGGGGAATCTAGTCAAGTGAATTATTTGAATTTACCTGATTGATTCACTGTGTGTGTGTGTGTGTGTGTGTGTGTGTGTGTGTGTGTGTGTGTGTGTGTGTGTGTGTGTGTGTGTGTGTGTGTGTGTGTGTGTGTGTGTGTGTGTGTGTGTGTGTGTGTGTGTGTGTGTGTGTGTGTGTGTGAACAAACCACATCTCTACTCTGGGTCTGTAATGAAACCTCGCTAACACAGACCCACATAGAAAACACAAGCACACGACACATGGTTGCAAAAGCACTCAAAAACACACACACACACACACACACACACACACACACACACACACACACACACACACACACACACACACACACACACACACACACACACACACACACACACACACACACACACACACACACACACACACACACACACACTGCAAACACACATATCGAGAGAGGTACTTACAGCCAGGTGACATTGGTGGAGACTTGAGGAACGTCATGTAGGTTGACTTCCACACACTCTAGCTCTGTCTTGATACAGTCACAACGCTGTGGGTACTGCTGCAAGACTACACAACAACACACAAGTAATACACACCTACACACAGATACAATAATACTGCAGATCTACACCAACACACACACACACACACACACACACACACACACACAAACACTAACACAAACACACACTTACAGCAGTCTTCTGGTAACGGTAGGACCTGTGGTTCGACCTTCCTGATGGTTCGATCAAAGATGTCCGCCCATCCACTGTTGTCTCCTACAGACACAAAAACATCAGTTATGTATAGTAGGAGCTATTACAGCATATAACACCTAGCTAGCATGGCACATTAACGCTTCCAACACACCCTGACAGCGTCATTGCATTTTGATACACCACAATTACATTAATTTCCAATGAAAACACTGTGTTTGTCCTTGCAGCATTGCGTTGCGGAGGCAGTTGCAGTGCGTTCTGTGTGGTGCCATACGTTGGGTTTATCGAACGTATGCGTCAAACTGTATGAGTAGACGGCTTGACAGAAATGGTAGCAGAAGGTGAATGTTGGACTTTTGTTGCGTACACATCCAGATGATGCTGCGTACTACAGGCCCTTAACCTGTTAAACTTTTCTGAAGGACACATGATCTGGTATACTACCCTCAAAGTACATTTCTGTTTCAAAATGATAAGTCCAACAAACACATGCTTAGTACTGTTAGGAAAGTAAGAACTGTAAGATTCAGATAACGGTCTTGAAATGTCAGTGTAATTGCTGAATTGACATGGAATTGACCCCAACCCTGTCTACAACTCACATTTTTATCTGAAAATATTTGGACACACCTACTCATTCAAGAGTTTTTCTTTATTTTTACTATTTTCTAGATTAGTAAACTATTGTTGAATAATAGTGAAGACCAAAAAAGTGTTAAACAAATCAAAATATATTCTATATTTTAGATTCTTCAAAGTAGCCACCCTTTGCCTTGATGACAGCTTTGCACACGCTTGGCCTTCTCTCAACCAGCTTCATGAGGAATGCTTTTCCAACAGTCTTGAAGGAGTTCCCACATATGCTGAGCACTTGTTGGCTGCCTTTCCTTCACTCTGCGGTCCTACTCATCCCAAACCATCTCAATTGGGTTGAGGTCAGGTGATTGTGGAGGTCAGGTCATCTGATGTAGCACTGATGTAGCACATCACTGTCCTTGGTCAAATAGCCCTTAGGCCCTGAGGTGTGTTTTGGTCAATGTCCTGTTGAAAAACAAATGATAGTCCCACTAATCACAAACCAGATGGGATGGCGTATTGCGGCAGAATGCTGTGGTAGCCATGCTGGTTAAGTGTGCCTTGAATTCTAAATAAATCACAGACAGTGTCACCAGCAGAGCACCCCCACACCATCACACCTCCTCCTCCATGCTTCACGGTGGTAACTACACATGCGGAGATCATCTGTTCACCTACTCTGCGTCTCACAAAGACACGGCGGTTGGAACCAAAAATATCCAATTTTATTTCATCAGACCAAAAGACATATTTCCACCGGTCTAATGTCAATTGCTCATGTTTCTTGGCCCAAGCAAGTATCTTCTTCTTATTGGTGTCCTTTAGTAGTGGTTTCTTTGCAGCAATTCGACACTGAAGGCCTGATTCACGCAGTCTCCTCTGAACAGTTGATGTTGAGATGTGTCTGTTACTTAAACTCTGTGAATTATTTATTTGGGCTGCAATCTGAGGTGCAGTTAACTCTAATGAACTTATCCTCTGCAGCAGAGGTAACTCTGGGTCTTCCTGTCCTGTGGCAGTCCTCATCAGAGCCAGTTTCATCATAGCGCTTGATGGTTTTTGTTCTTGACATTTTCCAGATTGACTGACCTTCATGTCTTATTGTAATGATGGACTGTTGTGTCTCTTTGCTTATTTGACCTGTTCTTCCCATAATATCTTTGATTTTCACATTGCAAGGAGTTGCATGGCCATTTTCTTAGACCGCGTCATAGGATGCTGATCCCCCAACATATACTGAAAGGCGAAGATTTTGTGTTTCTTCCCTGTGGGGTCCTAATGGATTCACAATCTCAAATTCATCAGAATATAAAATAATCTGGAGTGCATTATCATATTTAGAAAATATTGGATGCTTTTTCAATGTTTCTACATCTTGGAAATCTGATTGGACTCCCTCCACAAACCTATGGCTTTAAATGCTCATGTCTTAGTCTTCATGGTTTCAGGAATTGGAACATATTGAAAGGTGATCTGTTTATCAGTACAATTGCATTTGAATTTGCATTCAATTGGTTCAACAAATGGAAAATATGCCTCATAATATTTGTCATTTTTCCTCTGAGTGGACAGTGCTGATAATCCATGCAGAACAAAACTTTGTTTTATTGTCCCATATACAATATCTGAGCTGCGGTTGAATTATCCAGTCTGTGTGATTCACAAATCATTTCAACCCAATTTTTATACTTGAGTAAAAGTAAAGATACCTTAAAAGAAAATGACTCAAGTAAAAGTGAAAGTCACCCAGTAAAATACTACTTGAGTAAAAGTCTAAAAGTATTTGGTTTAAATGTACTTAAGTATCAAAAGTAAAAGTATTAAATAATTTAATATTCCTTACATTAAGCAAACCAGGCAGCAGGTAGGTAGCCTTGTGGTTAGAGTGTAGAGGAGGTAGGTAGCCTAGTGGTTAGAGTGTAGAGGAGGCAGGTAGCCTAGTGGTTAGAGTGTAGAGGAGGCAGGTAGCCTAGTGGTTAGAGTGTAGAGGAGGCAGGTAGCCTAGTGGTTAGAGTGTAGAGGAGGCAGGTAGCCTAGTGGTTAGAGTGTAGAGGAGGTAGGTAGCCTAGTGGTTAGAGTGTAGAGGAGGCAGGTAGCCTAGTGGTTAGAGTGTAGAGGAGGCAGGTAGCCTTGTGGTTAGAGTGTAGAGGAGGCAGGTAGCCTTGTGGTTAGAGTGTAGAGGAGGCAGGTAGCCTTGTGGTTAGAGTGTAGAGGAGGCAGGTAGCCTTGTGGTTAGAGTGTAGAGGAGGCAGGTAGCCTTGTGGTTAGAGTGTAGAGGAAGCAGGTAGCCTTGTGGTTAGAGTGTAGAGGAGGCAGGTAGCCTTGTGGTTAGAGTGTAGAGGAGGCAGGTAGCCTAGTGGTTAGAGCGTTGGACTAGCAACCTTTCGGTTTTCTGTCATTCTGCCCCTGAGCAAGGCAGTTAACCCACTGTTCTCTATGTGCTGTGGATGTTGATTAAGGCAGCCCCCTGCACTTCTCTGATTCAGAGGGGTTGGTTTAAATGTGGAAGATGTATTCAGCTGTACAAGTGACTAGGTGTCCCTCAGATGACATTTTTTATTTATTTACAGATAGCCAGGTGCACAGTTCAACACTCAGACATAATTTACATTTGTGTTTAGTGAGTCTGCCAGATCAGAGGCAGTAGGGATGACCAGGGATGTTCTCTTGATAAATGCGTGAATTAGACAATTTTCCTGTTCTGCTAAGCATTCTAAATGTAAAGAGTACTTTTGGGTGTCAAGGAAAATGTAAGGAGTAAAAAAGTGCATTATTTTCTTTAGGAATGTAGTGGAGTAAAAGTAAAAGTTGTGAAAAATATCAATAGTAAATTAAAGTACAGATACCCCCAAAAACGACTTAAGTAAGTTCAAGTGTTTTTATTTAAGTGCTTTACACCACTGCTTTAATGAGGGTTATTAAAGCATATTAATTATGCTTTCTTTGTATTGTGCTTGAAGCATGTTGTCCTCTTGTAGATTCAATGTGACTGCAAAGGTTCTTGTAACATCTTACTGAGTAACATGTCTACTGTTGTGACATTATGCCAAATCATTATTTTTGTGTTTTGATGCCGTTTTATACATGCACTGATACCCCCAAAACGTTTTTTTCACAACACTTTCTTTAAAAAAACACCAACATTTAGATTGAATTAACCATTTTGGGTGTTTCAGAGTACTTCTATTCTGTTTGTTTTTTTAAACCTTTCTGTGTATCAGAACATTTACATTGGGTTTCCATTCAAAACACCCTCCAAACACCAGCTCTTAGCTTAGGTGCATTACTTGTCCTGGTTTCACAACACAATCACGGTGTTCTGAGCTTTTATATGTTTACAGTCCAGCTGTAATCGCTGCCAAAGGTGCTTCTACAAAGTATTGACTCAGGGGTGTGAATACTTATGTAAATGAGATACTTCTGTACTTCTGTAATTCATTTTCACAACAACAAACAACAAATCATAAATATTTCATTATGGGGTATTGTTTGTAGATGGGTGAGAAAAATACATTTAATCCATTTTGAATTTAGGCTGTAACACAGCAACATTTGGAATAAGTCAAGGGATAAGAATACTTTCTGGCTACTTCTGTGTCTCAGGAAGGCAGTAGTCATAAAATACTCTCTCACCACAGTTGTCCTCGTCGGCTCCGTTGGGACAGTCTCTATGTCCATTACACTGCAGAGCCTGGTGTAGACACACTGTCACATTACCACAGGGAAACTGGCCCAGAGGACAACTGCTCTCTACTGCCACCCTGCTGGACACCATTGCTGCAGCTGGAGGGAGGAGATAGGGAGAAGAGGGGAAGGAGGGGGCGAGAGAGAGATAAAGTGAGAGGCACATTTTTTAGCACATTTAAAGAAATGAATAGACAAAAAAACAAACAAAAGAAAGAAAGAAAGAAAGAAAGCTACTTTCACCCCAACAAACCATTTCTGGCGCACTAACCACTAACTCCTTATTACAGTATCCTTAGTCCCTTTGTCCATTTCCCATTCAACAGCAGTGCTATAAATGACCTATTACAAAAACAGCTGAAGGTGAAATCAAATAATAATATAATAATGAAAACCTCTAGAGTGGCTTTGTACTCTCAGCTCCCAACCTCCCCACTCTCAACCGGGCCCTGGCTTCAGAAGCCTTGTTAAGACCAAGGCTTCATTTGTAAATCGGGAGGTGCCAGAACAAAAAGTGAGCCGGAGAAGTTGGGGGCTCTGAGGTACCGGAGAAGTGGGGGGCTCTGAGGTACTGGAGAAGTGGGGGGCTCTGAGGCACCGGAGAAGTGGGGGCTCTGAGGTACCGGAGAGGTGGGGGCTCTGAGCTACCGGAGAAGTGGGGGCTCTGAGGTACCGGAGAGGTGGGGGCTCTGAGGTACCGGAGAAGTGGGGGCTCTGAGGCACCGGAGAAGTGGGGGGCTCTGAGGTACCGGAGAAGTGGGGGGCTCTGAGGTACTGGAGAAGTGGGGGGCTCTGAGGCACCGAAGAAGTGGGGGGCTCTGAGGCACCGGAGAAGTGGGGGGCTCTGAGGTACCGGAGAAGTGGGGGCTCTGAGGTACCGGAGAAGTGGGGGCTCTGAGGCACCGGAGAGGTGGGGGCTCTGAGCTACCGGAGGAAGCTGGGGGCTCTGAGGTACCGGAGAAGTGGGGGGCTCTGAGGTACCGGAGAGGTGGGGGGCTCTGGGGTACCGGAGAGGTGGGGGCTCTGAGGTACCGGAGAAGTGGGGGCTCTGAGGTACCGGAGAAGTGGGGGGCTCTGAGGTACCGGAGAAGTGGGGGGCTCTGAGGCACCGAAGAAGTGGGGGGCTCTGAGGCACCGGAGAAGTGGGGGCTCTGAGGTACCGGAGAGGTGGGGGCTCTGAGCTACCGGAGGAAGCTGGGGGCTCTGAGGTACCGGAGAGGTGGGGGCTCTGAGGTACCGGAGAAGTGGGGGCTCTGAGGTACCGGAGAAGTGGGGGCTCTGAGGCACCGGAGAAATGGGGGGCTCTGAGGTACCGGAGAAGTGGGGGGCTCTGAGGTACCGGAGAAGTGGGGGGCTCTGAGGTACCGGAGAAGTGGGGGCTCTGAGGTACCGGAGAGGTGGGGGCTCTGAGGTACCGGAGAGGTGGGGGCTCTGTTGTACCGGAGAAGTGGGGGCTCTGTTGTACCGGACAAGTGGGGGCTCTGAGGTACCGGAACGCATGAAAATAAATCAACTTTATAATAAAGGGAAACTGGCCCAGAGGAAACTGGCCCAGAGGAAACTAGCCCAGAGGAAACTGGCCCAGATGAAACTAGCCCTGAGGAAACTGGCCCAGAGGAAACTAGCCCAGAGGAAACTGGCCCAGAGGAAACTGGTCTAGAGGAAACTGGCCCAGAGGAAACTAGCCCTAAGGAAACTAGCCCAGAGGAAACTAGCCCAGAGGAAACTGGCCCAGAGGAAACTAGCCCAGAGGAAACTAGCCCAGAGGAAACTGGCCCAGAGGAAACTAGCCCTGAGGAAACTGGCCCAGAGGAAACTAGCCCAGAGGAAACTGGCCCAGAGGAAACTGGTCTAGAGGAAACTGGCCTAGAGGAACCTGGCCCAGAGGAAACTAGCCCAGAGGAAACTAGCCCAGAGGAAACTAGCCCAGAGGAAACTAGCCCAGAGGAAACTGGCCCAGAGGAAACTAGCCCAGAGGAAACTGGCCCAGAGGAAACTGGCCCAGAGGAAACTAGCCCAGAGGAAACTAGCCCTGAGGACCAAGCTTTATCAGAGTCTATGCACACTGGCATAGAGCAGTAAGAGTAGAGGCACTTGCAGAAGTTTCACAAATGGGGGAACATTTTCTGTAGTCATGGGTTCGGGAAAAAAAGTGTCTTCTATAAACGTATTTCATGCAATTCTACATAAATGTAGATGATTGGAGATTTTAGAAGAATATTTTTTAATACCTCAAAAATTATCGAAGTGACAGGCTAGTGCTACTTTGACACGGACAAACGGAGAATCTGAGATCAATAAACACGACCTTGTCTTGAATCCATCCATAGCCCAGACCTAGGTGTGTGGAGACACACATCATGTACAATATGAGGAGGAAATTATAGTCCTAAAAAAGATTTTCAGTTTCACTCACCCAAAAACGCTCAGCTCACTCACCTGCAATGGCCCGACGCGCTTGTGCCAAACGCTTTACATTTGTAAAACAATGCAATAGTTATATTTTGAAAGTTGATAACTTGGTATCCTACAGACAGATTAGTATTCTCTTTTCAGCAGGATCCATTTGTTTTACAACCTGTGTATTCCCGCGACTGTATTTAACATATCGAGAAACTATCGATCGTCTGTGGCTAAATTATAGGCATACTCCTGGCATAGTATTCTGAATTATTTCATTTATTTCTGAACAGACAACGAATAACATGAATTAATTCATAGAATATCAGGCACTTTTTCACGTTACGTATTTTAAGGGGCAGTCAGGAGAATTACACAGGAGTCAACTTGAATTAACTCTGATTGCTTTTATTATAATGTTTACGTTGCAAAAAGTGAAAATAATTATTCATGCCATGAGAGGTACAGGATCTTGGTAAATGGGTTCCTGAACATAACCGTCCAAAACTGAGGGTGGCAGGATCCTGTTCTGGCAGGATTGGTTAAGAAGAGGAGATTTTGGATGTATAACACACACACACACACACACACACACACACCTCTCCCTCCTCATATCCCCCATCAGCAGAACAGTGTGATCCTGCCACTCTACTGACTAAAGAGGGAGGGAGGGAGTGTAACGATGTTCGTCTGGGGAAGAAGGAGTAGACCAAAGCACAGCGTGGCACGTGTTCATGATGTTTATTATAACCTGAACACTGAAACAAAAAAAACAAAAAAATGGAACAAAACTAAACAGTCCTGTCTGGTGCAGACACAAAGACAGAAAACAGCTACCCACAAAAACCAACATGGAAAATGGCAACCTAAATAGGCTACACAATCAGAGACAACGAGAAACAGCTGTCTCTGATTGGGAACCAACTCAGGCCACCAATAACCTAATTACCTCTAGACCATACAAAATCCCCTTAGATAAACAAAACCCTAGACAAGACAAAAAAAACTAGACAATACAAAAACTAAACAAACCACCCTTGTCACACCCTGACCTAGAAACAAATATAACTAAAGTCAGGGCGTGACAGGGAGGGAGGGAAGGGAGGGAATGATGGGTACAATTGAGATAATCTGTGTGGGTGATTTTAGCGTTCTATGATGGTTTAGCGAAAAAATATCCTTATGTTAGTACTCTGGCCAATTTTCATTACAATAGGCACAAAGAGGCTTTCTTAAGGTCAAATGTCTTTCTCATCTAGGGCATCATAGCTATATTATTCTGATAAAGGTATTCAACTGCACTCTCATCCCAGCCAGGTCGCTCTAGATCCACCTCGAAATTCCACATCTGTCCAGGTACCAGGAAATCAGGAAATCAGGAAATCCTTTCAAAACCGGACACTAGGAGCAACCGTTAGCGCTATTACTATCAAGTAAGCTTAGGTTTTGCTAGGGCGTTGTGGACAGGGGTGGTGGATGGACGTAAATCGCAAGCTCCGGCTCTGAGTGTTGCTTGTTAAATTTCAGTGATAGGTACTCGTTTTTTTTGTTTTGTTTATTTGCTATCTCAAACCTTGACCCTTAATTTAACCATTCGGAATCAATGCCTAAACGTAATGTTTTAACCCTATCCCAAACCTTAACTGTTAAAATGTAACCATTCGGAATGAATGCCTAATCCAGCCGCAAGACACCCGTGACAGCAACAGAGCAACCCAGGGTGTCCAGAACACCTCGCAATCTGACCTTTGGAGCAACTTCGAAATTTGTCGGTTGGAGAGACGTGGACAAACATAGGAATCTGAATCATAAACTCTTGTTGCTCAGCCTGTGATCACGTCCTTTAGAAAAATCTCTCTCTCTCTCTCTCTCTCTCTCTCTCTCTCTCTCTCTCTCTCTCTCTCTCTCTCTCTCTCTCTCTCTCTCTCTCTCTCTCTCTCTCTCTCTCTCAAATGTGTGTTTTTTTTTTTTACATTGGATAAAAGTACAGACTTAGAGCTACAACATGGTATATCATAAACTGCAGTTAAGACACTTCTAACCCCACTTTTGAGAAAATGGTCCTCAAATGTTTTTGCGAACCTACTGGAGAGCTCTTCTTTGTCTACACCCATTCAGCATCGTCCACACCCTCTTAAACCTCAGCCCCACCCATCTCTTTAAGGAAACCGTGGCACCCAAAAAACGCCATAAAAAAGTCAGACTACGGTTTGCAACTGCACATGGGGACAAAGATCATACTTTTTGGAGAAATAACCTCTGGTCTGATGAAACAAAAATAGAACTGTTTGGCCATAATGACCATCGTTATGTTTGGAGGAAAGTAGGGGAGGCTTGCAAGTCGAAGAACACCATCCCAACCGTGAAGGACAAGGGTGGCAGCATCATGTTGCGGGGGTGCTTTGCTGCTTAACACTTCCGACTTCAATTGTATCTACATCACAGAAGACTGAACTATAACGAAAACGTTGGCACTTCACAAAGTCAATGGCATCATGAGGAATTTAAAATTAGGTGGATATATTGATGCAGCATCTAAAGACATCAGTCAGGAAGTTAAAGCTTGGTCACAAATGGGTCTTCCAAATGGACAATGACCCCAAGCATACTTCCAAAGTAGTGGCAAAATGGCTTAAGGACAACAAAATCAAGGTATTGGAGTGGCCATCACAAAGCCCTGACCTCAACCACATAGACAATTTGTGGGCAGAACTGAAAAAGCGTGTGCGAGCAAGGAGGCCTACAAACCTGACTCAGTTACACCAGCTCTGTCAGGGGGAATGGGCCAAAATTCACCCAACTTATTGTGGGAAGCTTGTGGAAGGCTACCCGAAACGTTTGACCCAAGTTAAACAATTTAAAGGCAATGCTACCAAATACTAATTGAGTGTATGTAAACTTCTGACCCACTGGGAATGTGATGAAAGAAATACAAGCTGAAATAAATCATTGTCTCTACTATTATTCCGACATTTCACATTCTTAAAATAAAGTGGTGATCCTAACTGACCTAAAACAGGGAATTTTTACTTGGATTAAATGTCAGGAATTGTGAAAAACTGAGTTTAAGTGAGTGTATTTGGCTAAGGTGTATGTAAACTTCCGACTTCAACTGTATCTACATCACAGAAGACTGAACTATAACGAAAACGTTTGACAAAGAAACACCGGATTTGAGAAAAACATTCCACCCATGAGGCCACTAGAGGGCGATTTGGTCAGTTGACTGCAGGAAAAGGGTACGTACTATCCTCTCCTCATCTATCCATCCCTTTTACTTCTCTTCTTCTCTCCTCATCTCTCCATACCTTTTATATCTCTCCTCTCTCCATCTCGACATCCCTTTTATCTCTCTTCTTCTTTACTCTTGTCTCCATCTCTCTCCTTCTTTCCTAATGTTGCCATCTTTTAACCTCTCTCCTTCTCTGCTCATCTCTCCATCTCTTTAACCTCTCTCCTTCTCTCCTCATCTTCCATCTCTCCATATCATTAACATCTCTCCTTCTCTCATCTCTCATCCCTTTAACCTCTCTCCTTCTCTCCTCATCTTTCCATCTCTCCATCCCATTAACCTCTCTCCTCATCTCTCCAACTCTCCATCCCTTTAACCTCTCTCCTTCTCTCCTCATCTTTCCATCTCTCCATCCCATTCATCTCTCTCCTCCTCTCCATTTCTCCATCCCATGAACCCCTCTCCTTCTCTCGATCTTTCCATCCCTTTAACCTATCTAAATGTATGTTTTAAGCCATTTTTACACAATCAGTTCTCCCTCTATCTCCTTCATCCTCTAATTCCTTCTTACTAGCTGCTGTCTTGTTCATCCCAAGCAGCAGAATCATTGATCAGAATGAACAAGGACAACTGAATAAGGACAACTGAACAAGGACAACTCTAATCTGTGTGTGTCCTCCCACAGTCTTCTCCTCACACAGTCCTCTCCTCCCACTCGGCCATCAGTAAATTCCTCTCAGTTCACCTTCTGAAAGGAGAGGATGGGAGAGAGCGAGAGGGAGGAGAAGAGAGGGAGAGGGAGGAGAAGAGCGGGAGGAGAAGAGAGGTAGAGGGAGGAGAAGAGAGGTAGAGGGAGGAGAAGAGGGAGAGGGAGGAGAAGAGAGGGAGAGGGAAGAGAAGAGCGGGAGGAGAAGAGAGGTAGAGGGAGGAGAAGAGGGAGAGGGAGGAGAAGAGGGAGAGGACAGAAATAGAGATCAAGACAAAATAAATAGAGAGGGAGAAAGAGAGAAAGTGGGGGATCATATTCAAACAAATCCTCAAATGTTCCCAGGGTTGTATACTCCTTACAAAGCACACACACACACACACACACACACACACACACACACACACACACACACACACACACACACACACACACACACACACACACACACACACACACACACACACACACACACACACACACTCACACAGTGCGACTCCTATTTAACTGGTTCTTCTTAATTTTATTGTTTAATCTACGACTATTTAATCTTATTGTTTAATCTTACATGCTGGCCACACCGCTCACATCGCGTACGCAAGTGTTGCAAAATTATTTACACAAACATGTTATTCAATCATTGCACCCAGACTGCTCGCGCACCTCAGCGAGCGACTGCGTGGCCAGGCGCTAAAATAGAAATAGGTTCTATTTGTGACGCTCAACGTGCTGCAAGTCCGGCCTCTCCCATCTCCCACACACACGCAGAGCAAAACCAACATACATTCATTGATAAATATTAATGACTTGGTTATCATCGTCCCAAATGGAACCATATCCCCCTATATAGTGCACTACTAGAGCCCTAGTGCACTATGGGTCATTTGGGACAAAGACAGTAAGAAGCCAGTTTAGTCATTAGGTGTTCCCTTCAATGTCTTATTTTATTATCCTCCGGGGATGGCTCACCCAGTTCTGGGTATTAAAAAGTCCCTTTTTCAAAATGCCTCTGCTGTAGCAATGAAAGTGCATCGTTAATGTGAGAAACGCCAAGTTTCTTAGCAACCATGTAACAATACATCAAATCAAATGGTATTGGTCAGCAGATGTTAATGCAAGTGTAGCGAAATGCTTGTGCTTCTAGTTCCGACAATGCAGTAATAACCAACGAGTAATCTAACCTAACAATTCCCCAACTACTACCTTATACACACACAAGTGTAAAACGATAAAGAATATGTACATAAAGATATATGAATGAGTGATGGTACAGCACGGCATAGGCAAGATGCAGTAGATGGTATAGAGTACAGTATATACATATGAGATGAGTAATGTAGGGTATGTAAACATTATATAAAGTGGCATTGTTTAAAGTGGCTAGTGATACATTTTTTACATCAATTTTTCCATTATTAAAGAAGCTGTTTTTCAGTCTCTCGGTCCCTGCTTTGATGCACCTGTACTGACCTCGCCTTCTGGATGATAGCGGGGTGAACAGGCAGTGGCTCGGGTGGTTGTTGTCCGTGATGATCTTTATGGCCTTCCTGTGACATCGGGTGGTGTAGGTGTCCTGGAGGGCAGGTAGTTTGCCCCCGGTGATGCGTTGTGCAGACCTCACTACCCTCTGGAGAGCCTTACGGTTGTGGGCGGAGCAGTTGCCATACCAGGCGGTGATACAGCCCGACAGGATGCTCTCGATTGTGCATCTGTAAAAGTTTGTGAGTGCTTTTGGTGAAAAGTCAAATTTCTTCAGCCTCCTGAGGTTGAAGAGGCACTGCTGCGCCTTCTTCAACACGCTGTCTGTGTGGGTGGACCAATTCAGTTTGTCCGTGATGTGTACGCCGAGGAACTTAAAACTTACTACCCTCTCCACTACTGTCCCGTCCCTATCCGTCCCAGCTCCCTCTGCTGTTTCCTGAAGTCTACGATCATCTCCTTTGTTTTGTTGACGTTGAGTGTGAGGTTATTTTCCTGACACCACAGTCCGAGGGCCCTCACCTCCTCCCTGTAGGCCGTCTCGTCGTTGTTGGTAATCAAGCCTACCACTGTAGTGTCGTCTGCAAACTTGATGATTGAGTTGGAGGCGTGCATGGCCACACAGTCGTGGGTGAACAGGGAGGACAGGAGAGGGCTCAGAACGCACCCTTGTGGGGCCCCAGTGTTGAGGATCAGCGGGGTGGAGATGTTGTTATCTACCCTCACCACCTGGGGGCGGCCCGTCAGGAAGTCCAGTACCCAGATTCACAGGGCGGGGTTCGAGACCCAGGGTCTCGAGCTTGATGACGAGTTTGGAGGGTACTATGGTGTTAAATGCTGAGCTGTAGTCGATGTACAGCATTCTCACATAGGTATTCCTCTTGTCCAGATGGGTTAGGGCAGTGTGCAGTGTGGTTGCGATTACGTCGTCTGTGGACCTATTGGGGCGGTAAGCAAATTGGAGTGGGTCTAGGGTGTCAGGTAGGGTGGAGGTGATATGGTCCTTGACTAGTCTCTCAAAGCACTTCATGGTGACGGAAGTGAGTGCTACGGGGCGGTAGTTGTTTAGCTCAGTTACCTTAGCTTTCTTGGGAACAGGAACAATGGTGGCCCTCTTGAAGCATGTGGGAACAGCAGACTGGGATAAGGATTGATTGAATATGTCCGTAAACACACCAGCTAGCTGGTCTGCGCATGCTCTGAGGACGCGGCTGGGGATGCCGTCTGGGACTGCAGCCTTGCGAGGGTTAACACGTTTAAATGTTTTACTCACGTCGGCTGCAGTGAAGGAGAGTCCGCAGGTTTTGGTAGCAGGCCGTGTCAGTGGCACTGTATTGTCCTCAAAGCGAGCAAAGAAGTTGTTTAGTCTATCTGGGAGCAAGACATCCTGGTCCGCGACGGGGCTGGTTTTCTTTTATTAACTTCTAGTTCCTCCCAAACCCGGATCCGGGAGCACCCCCACCAGTAAAAAAGCTGACTAGCATAGCCTAGCATAGCGTCACAAGTAAATACTAGCATCTAAATATCATTAAATCACAAGTCCAAGACACCAGATGAAAGATACACTTCTTGTGAATCCAGCCACCATTTCTGATTTTTAAAATGTTTTACAGGGAAGACACAATATGTAAATCTATTAGCTAACCACGTTAGCAAAAGACACAATTTTTCTTACTCCACCATTTTTTCACTCCATCAGTAGCTATCACCAATTCGACCAAATAAAGATATAAATAGCCACTAACCAAGAAAAAACTTCATCAGATGACAGTCTGATAACATATTTATTGTATAGCATATGTTTTGTTAGAAAATTTTGCATATTTCAGGTATAAATCATAGTTTACCATTGCAGCCACCATCACAAATCTCCCCAAAGCGACTAGAATAACTACAGAGAGCAACGTGTATTACCTAATTACTCATCATAAAACATTTCTTAAAAATACACAGCGTACAGCAATTGAAAGACACAGATCTTGTGAATCCAGACAATATTTCAGATTTTCTAAGTGTTTTACAGCGAAAACACAATATATCGTTATATTAGCTTACCACAATAGCAAACCAGACAACAGCATTGATTCCAGCCAAACATAGCGATAACGTATTCACCACCAAAATAAATAAATTTTTCACTAACCTTCTCAGAATTCTTCAGATGACAGTCCTGTAACATCATATTACACAACGCATATAGGTTTTGTTCGAAAATGTGCATATTTAGCAGCACAAATCGTGGTTATACAATGTGATCAGTGGCAACAGGTCATGCATTCTGGCCGGCGCCATCTTGGAAAGGCACCTAATCTAATCAATAAATAATCGTAAACTTGACTAAAAAATACAGGTTGGACATCAAATGAAAGATGCATTAGTTATTAATGCAACCGCTGAGTTAGATTTTTAAAATTAACGTTACTAGACATACAGTGTGCGTTACAGCCAGACTAGTGCCGCAATAATGGCGGACAAATCCGTTTACATTTTTCCACATAAATACGGAATAACATCATAAATAGCTCTTACTTTTGGACGAGCTTCCATCAGATTCTTGGGCAAGTGGTCCTTTGTCCAAAAGAATCGTTGCTTGGTTGTAAAACGTCGTCTTCAACTTCGGAATTAGCAGCTAACAATAGCTATGTGGCCACAACATGCCCAAATCCTCAAAACGCAATACTAAGGAAATTCCGAAAATAGCAATATACTCGCATAAACTGATATAACTCGGTTTAAAATAACTTCGTTATGATGTTTCTAACACCTATATCGAATTAAATTACAGACGGATATACCAATGGTCGATAACTGAGCGTTTCAAAATGCCATCCTGAGGTCCTGCTTTGCGCAATGACGAACGTCGAAAAGAGAGCTCCCCTCGTTCCTTGGCCTTTTATAAGCTCTGAGAACTACGTAGAAACTCCATTCCACTTCTCATTGGTTACTGACATCCAGGGGAAGGCGGGTGCAGTTCATGTCGACCCATAGGATACATACAGAGCTTTAAACTGATCTGAGAACAGAGCCTCGTTTTCAGACCTTCGCAGTTCCTGTCATGGATTTCGCTGCAGAAAGAGTTCTGGTTCACCCACAGACATAATTCAAACGGTTTTAGAAACTAGAGATTGTTTTCTATCCAATAGTAATAATAATATGCATATTGTACGAGCAAGAATTGAGTACGAGGCAGTTTAATTTGGAGACCAATTTTTCCAAGATCGAAATAGCACCCCCCATAGGCTCAAGAGGTTAATCCGTGATTGACTGTAGACCCTGACACATACCTCTTGTGTCTGAGCCGTTGAATTGCGACTCTACTTTGTCTCTATACTGACGCTTAGCTTGTTTGATTGTTTGATTGCCATGTTTCCGGTCACCTTGCCCTGGTTAAAAGCAGTGGTTCGCGCTTTCAGTTTCGCGCGAATGCTGCCATCAATCCACGGTTTCTGTTTTGGGAATGTTTTAATAGTTGCTGTGGGTACGACATCGCCGATGCACTTGCTAATAAACTCGCTCACCGAATCAGCGTATTTGTCAATGTTGTTGTTTGACACAATGCGGAACATATCCCAATCCACGTGATCGAAGCAATCTTGAAGCGTGGAATCAGATTGGTCGGACCAGCGTTGAACAGACCTGAGCGCGGGAGCTTCCTGTTTTAGTCTCTGTCAATAGGCAGGGAGCAACAAAATGGAGTCGTGGTCAGGTTTTCCGAAAGGAGGGTAGGTGAGGGCATTATATGCATCGCGGAAGTTAGAATAACAATGATCTAGGGTTTTACCAGCCCTGGTAGCACAATCGATATATGCTGATAGAATTTAGGGAGTCTTGTTTTCAGATTAGCCTTGTAAAAAATCCCAGCTACAATGAATGCAGCCTCAGGATATGTGGTTTCCAGTTTACATAGAGTCAAATAAAGTTTGTTCAGGGCCATCGATGTGTCTGCTTGGGGGGGGAATATATGCGGCTGTGATTATAATCGAAGAGAATTCTCTTGGTAGATAATGCGGTCGACATTTGATTGTGAGGAATTCTAAGTCAGGTGAACAGAAGGACTTGAGTTTCTGTATGTTGTTATGATCACACCATGTCTCGTTAATCATAAGGCATACCCCCCCCCGCCCCTCTTCTTACCAGAAAGATGCTTGTGTCTGTCGGCGCGATGCGTGAAGAAACCAGGTGGCTGTACCGACTCCGATAGCGTGTCTCGAGTGAGCCATGTTTCCGTGAAGCAAAGAACGTTACAGTCTCTTATGTCTCTCTGGAATGCTACCCTTACTCGGATTTCATCAACCTTGTTGTCAAGAGACTGGACATTGGCGAGTAGTATGCCTGGGAGCGGTGCGCGATGTGCCCGTCCCCGGAGCCTGACCAAAAGACCGCTTCGTCTGCCCCTTTTACGGTGTCGTTGTTTTGGTTCGCCGGCTGGGATCCGATCCATTGTCCTGGGTGGTGGGCAAAACAGAGGATCCGCTTCGGGAAAGTCATGTTCCTGGTCGTAATGATGGTGAGTTGACGTTGCTCTTATATCCAGTAGTTCCTCCCGACTGTATGTAATAAAACCTAAGATTACCTGGGGTAACAATGTAAGAAATAACACGTAACAAAACAAAATACTGCATAGTTTCCTAGGAACGTGAAGCGAGGCGGCCATCTCTGTCGGCGCCGGAAGTTTACACACAATACTCCATAATATAACCCAATGTAATGAAATACATTTCATCTACTTTGAGAGAAATGTGTTTACATTGCAATAACAATGTTTTATTTGCATTACAATTATTAGGTTTACTTGAATGCCCCCAACTGTACACTTTCACAAAAAGGTTATAGTTGGTACCAAAAAAGGTTCTAAAGTTATATTTAGTACCAAAAAAGGTCCAAATTGGTACCAAAAAAGGTTCTAAAGTTATATTTAGTACCAAAAAGGTCCAAATTGGAGCACGCGCATCAATGGATCCGGAAGCTGTGCGTTGATATGATTCTGGACAGTCAGATAGAACAATGACAAGAAGCTGCCAAGTTGGGAATTGTTGGTGGCTTGTTTTATCTAGTTTTATCTTGTTCTTGATACCATGTCTTCGTTACACTGATAGAAACAGAGGGTTCTTCATTACACTGTTAAACATTTTCCCGGCTACAACTTTCAGTGAAAATACAGTATATAAGCAAAAAGTTTCTGTATTCTTAAAGCTATTATTGTTGTATGGGACAGTATGCTGCTGTATTGTGAAAACTTGGGAGGGAACCTCACTTGGGATTTGAACTCACAACCTCTCGTTTGCCAGCAACCTGACTTTCCTGGCATGTCACCGGTTCTGTGGGTATGAAAGAGATGAATAAAAGATTAGCACCAATAGACATTCTGTCATTTGTCCCTATGGTGGACCATTTTTGGGTGCCATGTAGAACCCTTACATTTTTTAGAACCCTCGCATAAACACTGTTTATTTTTTGTCCCTGTAGGGGAACCCAATTGGGTTCTATACATAAAATCCTCTCGTGAAGAACCCTCTAGTTGAAGGTAGAACTAATGACAGGTTCTACAGTTATACTTATAGGACACTTCAGATTCGCTTATGACACACACGCTGTTAGGTACCCACATGGTACTGATCAGTACCTTTAACCTGTTTGGGCTGCAGCCCGACGTCGGTACACTTATGACAACATCCAGCTCAAGTGCAGGGCGCGAAATTCAAAATATATATTTTTTAAATATTTAACTTTCACACATTAACAAGTCCAATACAGCATATGAAAGGTACACATCTTGTGAATCCAGCCAACATGTCCGATTTTTTAAATGTTTTACAGGGAAGACACAATATGTAAATCTATTAGCTAACCACGTTAGCAAAAGACACCACTTTTTTACTCCACCAGTTTTTTACTCCATCAGTAGCTATCACAAATTCGACCAAATAAAGATATAAATAGCCACTAACCAAGAAACAACTTCATCAGATGACAGTCTGATAACATATTTATTGTATAGCATGTTTTGTTCGAAAAATGTGCATATTTCAGGTATAAATCATAGTTTACATTTCAGCTACAATCAGAAATTGCCCCGAAAGCAGCCATAATATTTACAGACACCAACGTCAAATACCTAATTACTCATCATAAAACATTTCTGAAAAATACATAGTGTACAGCAATTGAAAGACAGGCATCTTGTGATTCCAGACAATATTTCCGATTTATTAAATGTTTTACAGCGAAAACAAAATGTAGCGTTATATTAGCGTAGCCACAATAGCCAGAAACACTTGGGCGCCGACGACCAGTTCACATGCACGACAGATATTAGAAATAGCATCATAAAATGTTTCTTACTTTTGGTGATCTTCCGTAAGAATGTTGGACAAGGTGTCCTTTGTCCAGAACAGTCGTTGTTTGGATCTGGAACGGCAAATTTCCCTCTTCATTTAGCATGGGCACTTGCCAAGTGGCACGGATCTCTCCAACGTCAACAAAGTCAGAGAACGGAACACGGCAAAACTCCCGAAAAAATTTCAATAATCTGATTAAACTATATTGAAAAAACATACTTTACGATGATATGGTCACATGTATCAAATAAAATCAGAGCCGGAGATAGTAGTCATCCATAACGGCAGCTAAACAGAAGGCAATCCCACTGTCCACCTGGCGCTGCCAAGAGTACCGGAAATGAGGGATACGTCATACAAAGAGCTTGTATTCAAATTCAGATCAAGATAAACACGAAATTTCTTCTATCACAGCCTCTTGACATCCAGAGGAAGGTATATGAAGTGCACGTAGACTCTTACGTATCATGCCCATGTATAGGCAGGAAGTTGAACAGAGCATCGATTTCAGACATTCCACTTCCTGGTCAGGAAATGTGCTGCAGAATGAGTTCTGTTTCACTCAGAGAAATAATTCAAACGGTTTTAGAAACTAGAGAGTGTTTTCTATCCAATAGTAATAATAATATGCATATTGTACGAGCAAGAATTGAGTACGAGGCCGTTTGAAATGGGCATCTTTTATCTGGCTACTCAATACTGCCCCTTGCAGCCATAAGAAGTTTTAAGGGTACATGTGCGCAAAATGAAGTATAATGGTACATTTTCAAGTCAATATGTTCAATATAAGGTACAATCATTACAATCAAACTTATATTTGTGCCAACCGTTAATGGAAGTGTTCTACCAGTTTAAGTGGTTTTATCGTTATGTTGATTAAGGCTGAACACCTCATTTGTAGGGGCTTGTGACAATCAAGAGCTGCAATGTTATGAGGTTACTGTGTATTTTCCAGTAACTTAAAGATATACTTCTCCTTAATGTAACCGCTGTGTCAGATTTCAAAAAAGCTTTATGGCAAAAGCACACCATGCAATAATCTGAGTACAGTGCTCAGACACAAAAACAAGCCATACAGATACCCGCCATGTTGTGGAGTCAACAAAAGTCAGAAATAGCATTATAAATATTCACTTACCTTTGATGATCTTCATCGGAATGCACTCCCAGGAATCCCAGTTCCACAATAAATGTTTGTTTTGTTCGATAAAGTCCATCATTTATGTCCAAATACCTCCTTTTCGTTCACGCATTTAGTACACTAATCCAAATGCACAACGCGCGAGCACTAAGTCCAGACAAAAAGTCTAAAAAGTTATATTACAGTTCGTAGAAACATGTCAAACGATGTATAGAATCAATCTTTAGGATGTTTTTATTATAAATCTTCAATAATGTTTCAACCGGAAAATTCCTTTGTCTTTAGAAATGAAAAGGAACAGAGCTCGCTCTCTCGGCCATGCGCCTGACTTAGCTCATGGCATTCTGCCAGAACCCTTAGTCAAACAGCTCTTATTCGCTCCCCCTTCACGGTAGAAGCCTGAAACAAGGTTCTAAAGACTGTTGACATCTAGTGGAAGCCTTAGGAAGTGCAATCGGACCAAATTTACACTGTATCTTGGATAGGCAAAGACTTGAAAACCTACAAACCTCAGATTTCCCACTTCCTGGTTGGATTGTTTCTCAGGGTTTTGCCTGCCATATGAGTTCTGTTATACTCACAGACATCATTCAAACAGTTTTAGAAACTTCAGAGTGTTTTTTATCCAAATCTACTAATATGCATATCTTAGCTTCTAGGCCTGAGTAGCAGGCAGTTGACTCTGGGCACGCTTTTCATCCGAACCTGAAAATAGCGCCCCAAGCCATAAGAAGTTAATGGCAATTGGTCACCAGGAAGTTCATGTTTATTTTTCAATAACTTACTGTCAGCTTGCTGCAAACACTTACTGTAAAATTCACACAAACTTACTGTGGCTGATCTCTGTCACTATCACTGACCTGAAGGTCAGTTTGCTGTCAACCAAGATGTTGAAGACATCCAAGGCTGCACACCACAAAGAATGCTTAGTAGTGGTCAATTGTTGTTTATTTTTGTAATCAGTAAAGTTTTGCCCCAGCCCCATCTAACACACCTGACTCCAATAATCACCTAATCATGATCTTCAGTTTAGAATGACATTACTTTATATCAGGCGTGTTTGCTAGGGATGGGGGGAAAGTGTGACATCAATCAGGCCCTGGAGGACTGGACTCGCCCTGGTACACTGTAGTATACGGTAAAATTACAGGAACACAATAACAGTGTAGCATTTCATGGCATAAAGGTAAAGATCGTGGAGAGGGAAAGAACAGGACTTCACAACCATCACAGCAGTAAAGAACCCTACCTGAAAAATGGTTACACATATCATAGCGTCTTATGGATACTTAGAACAGAGGTCTATTGAGTTGGTGATGGAAAATACCGCCACAATGGGTTCAAAAGACAGATCCTTAAAATATACGCACACGCACGCATATACAGAAACACACATACGCACACAGATACACACACGTCAAAGCATGTAAACCCAGCTAAACCTCTTCCTGAGAGAGAGGGGGGGGGGGGAGTGTGTGTACGTGCATACATGCTTAGGTGGGTGCAACAGAGAGATAAGGGAGAGAGAAGGGAATAATACATTTGAGAGAGAGGAAGGAATGGGAGAGCTGTGACCTTGGTAGAGAGAGAGAGAGAGAGAGAGAGAGAGAGAGAGAGAGAGAGAGAGAGAGAGAGAGAGAGAGAATCAGCTATTAAAGACTACCAGAATCCCTCTGGATTCTCCAATGAACTACAGGACAAAATACAAACCATCCAACCCGAAAAGTCCTGTGGTGTTGATGGTATCCTAAATGTAATGATAAAATATACAGACGACAAATTCCAATTGGCTATACTAAAACTCTTTAACATCCTCCTTAGCTCTGGCATCTTCCCCAAAATTTGGAACCAAGGACTGATCACCCCAATCCACAAAAGTGGAGAGAAATGTGACCCTAATAACTACTATGGGATATGCGTCAACAGCAACTTTGGGAAAGTCCTTCGCATTATCATGTGTAGCTCAGTTGGTAGAGAATGACACGAGGGTTGTGGGTTAGATTCCCACAGCGGACCAATACAAAGAAAATATTAAAATGTATGCACGCATTACTTTAAGTCGCTCTGGATAAGAGCGGAAACTTGAGTTGCACTTCCTGACCTCCTGCCCAGTGTGACTCGTTTCAGGAAGCTAGACGTATGTCGCAGGTCACCACTTCACACGAGAGGAGAATGTGAATGTATTTATTTTGATCAAAATTAGTTTATTGGCAGAAATTTTTTCTGGTACATGTGAACTTTCATGTGCCTTAATAACAAACTTGTATGCCATCTGTAAATACGAATAAAATTGTTAAATTATGAGCCTAGTTGATTTAGCCACAGAAAAAGTCAGGAACCTTCCTGCTAGCCATGATTGGCTGAGATAATGAATGTGCTGGACATTCCGAGAGATTAGTTCGGATTGGTCTACCATGTAGCACGCCACTGTCTATAAAATTAACTGCTCAGTTTGTGTAGATAATCCTTGCTACTGCAGCTTTTTTAAAGATATCACAGAGAACTGCAAAAGTGTTGCTACTGCTCTCAATAACATTGCTGCCCTGAATTTATCATGCACTATTTATAAAAGTCAGTGGGAAAAACGCTCACTCACACAGAACCACCTTATCGCCTTGATCTCTCTTTTTCCCCTCTCTCTCCAGATGACATCCTGCGACTAGTGAGGTCTGGCCACCCAACAACCTGCTCGCTCGACCCCATCCCCTCCTCCCTTCTCCAGACCATATCTGGAGACCTCCCATTCCTTACTTCCCTCATTAACTCATCCCTGACCACTGGCTGCGTCCCCTCTGACTTCAAAATGGCCCGAGTTGCTCCCCTCCTCAAGAAACCAACACTCGACTCATCTGAAGTCAAACTATAGACCTGTATGCCTTCTTTCTTTTCTTTCCAAAACACTTGAGCGTGCCGTCTCTGATCAACTCTCTCGTTATCTTTCTCAGAACGATATTCTTGACCCTAACTAGTCAGACTAGAGTCACAGAGGCGCTCCGCACTGCTGATTCTCTCTCCTCCGTTCTCCTCCTCCGCTGCCTTCGACACCGTGAACCATCAGATCCTCCTCTCCACCCTCTCAGGGCTGGGCGTCTCAGACTCTGCACACTCTTGGATTGCACCCTACCTGGAAGGCCGCTCCTACCAGGTGACGTTGAGAGGATCTGTGTCTGCACCACATACTCTCACTAATGGTGCCTCCCAGGACTCTGCTCTAGGCCCTCCTCTTCTCTCTATACACCAAGTCACTTAGCTCCATCATGTCCTCACTTGGTCTCTCCTATTATTGCTATACGGATGACACTCAACTTTCTCCTTCCCCTCTTCTGATACCCAGGTGGCGACATGCATCTCTGCGTGCCTGGCAGATATCTGAACTTGGATGTCGGCCCACCACCTCAAGCTCAACCTCAACAAGACGGAGCTGCTCTTCCTCCCGGGGAAGGCCTTGGCGTGACCCTGGACAAACACCTTGTCATTCTCTGCAAACAGCAAAGCAGTGACTCGCTCCTGCAGGTTCATGCTCTACAACATCCGTAGAGTACAACCCTACCTCACACAAGAAGCAGCCTGGGTCCTAATCTAGGCACTTGTCCTTTCCCGTTTCGTCTATTGCAACTCGCTGTTGACTGGGCTCCCCGCTTGTGCCATCAAACCTCTGCAACTTATCCAGAACGCTGCAGCCCGCCTGGTGTTCAACCTTCCAAAGTTCTCCCATGTCACCCCGCTCCTCCGCACACTCCACTGGCTTCCTATCGAACCTCACATCCACTACAAGACCATGGAGCAGCAATAGGAACTGCCCCTCCCTACCTTCAGGCTATGCCCAAACCCTACACTCCAACCCGATCACTCCATTCTGCCACCTCAGGTCTCTTGGCCCCCCCAGCCCCAGGAGGGCAGCTCCCACTCAGCCCAGTCCAAGCAATTCTCTGTCCTGGCACCCCAATGGTGGAACCAGCTTCCCCCTGAAGCTAGGACAGCAGAGTCCCTGCCCAACTTCCCGAAAACATCTGAAACTTCTTCAAACAGTATCTAAAATAATACTCCTCCTCACCTGTTTTACCAGCACTTGCACTTGACCCCCCCCCCCCCCCCCCACACACACCCTCAAGCTCTGACTCTACTGATAGCTACAATAATGAGAAAAATGTACTTTCCATGCCTGTGATTTGTGGTTGTCCCACCTAGCTATCTTTAGGTGAATGCACTACCTCTAAGTCGCTCTGGATAAGAACGTCTGCTAAATGACAAAAATCTAAATGTAAAAAGTTGCGTTGGACTTCTTTCTGGAGGACGATCGTGCCATGCTGACTCTTTGACTCTGAAAATGAATCAGACGATGAGGAAATCCCTGATTTGGGTAAAAACATTTTCATTGAACCAGACATTGTAGAGTCTTCTGATGACAGTGATGGGGAAGAAACGGCGATCAACAGTGTTGTTGTCAGGGAAGAGGTTCACTGAGTTTTGAAATCAGTGGAATGCCTGGTGGAAGCAGAGTATGATAAGGAGATTAATACAATTCTGGACTATGATTGCAAATTCGGATGGAGTCGAAAAGAGAACACAGGCTGTTGTATAAAACACCTGTCTCCAAATTACATCTTCAAACTAAGGGCAACCATGGCATCTGTGACAGAGAGGGAGAAATATCTGATAATTATTTTGTCATTGCACACTGTCAGTGTGAACCAGAGTGATTTGACACAACGGGCCAAGCAAGCTGTACAAAACGGAAACAACACAGGAAATCTTATTTAATGAAAGGTGTTCCAGTCTGCCGTGAAGCGTTCATCCATGTATACGGAAAGAGTAGCTACATTTTCAGATATTATACATTTATTTTTGTAAGAAAGCCAATTTCATTGCAAGTTAAAGCGTACTGTTAGCTAGCTAGCTAACGTTAGCTGGCTCGCTGGCTAATATTACGTGTATGATCTGTGTAGTAATATTATTTGTATCTCTGAACGCCATTTGCATTGCTGGTTTTAGACTAATGTTAGCTAGCTAACTAACATTGAACCTAGTTGGTCAGCTTTAGCTAGCTAAGACAATCAGTTTGTATTGCTAGTCCTCTATGGGTTGGGATTATGGTTCATTGTTTAGCTAGCTTACTAGCTTACTAGCTAGCTACATGTCTAAACAAAAAACTGTCCAGATGATTACATGGCCCATCAAGTTAGCCAGTTATGTCTGATTACGGCCATCTGTTGTATAATAATGCTAAAATATCTGTATCTCGAATTTGTCTTTCAGCATCAGTAGAACACGCCTGACTCTCTTCCACCAGTCATACAAGGAGAATGATCTAATGCCTCCCCCAAAAAAAGAGAGCCGGCCCAAGCAAGCACAGGTTATACCTGAACCACAGTCTGGACCTTCACTTCCTGATCACAGGCCACACCAAGTTTGATTTTATTTGATATAGTGTGTGTTTACCAGAGACGGTAATGTGGAGAACAACATGACCTGCACCAAAGTCAGATTAGCATGTAGACCAAGGACTAGATCAAGTGTATTTCTACCTGGAGTTGTTCCTTATTGTAGGCTACTACTTTCACCTCTTTTAGTCTTGAAATCTTCGTTTTTTTTACTACACTACTTACTCTGTTGAGCACCATGGCCTCACATGTGCATCTGTATTTGTATTTATGCCACGGCAGCAGCTACTCTTCCTGGGGTCCAGCAAAATTAAGGGAGTTAAACAATTTAAAAAACATTACAATACATTCACAACATATTTCACAAACCATTAAGTGTGTGCCCTTAAAGAGATGGGTGGGGCTAAGGCTTAAGAAGATGTTAACGATGCTGAATGGGTGTAGAAAAAAAGAGCTCTCCAATAGGTGGACCAAGGGCCATTTTCTCAAAAGTGTGGTTACAAGTTAACAACTTTCAAAGCAGAATTACTTTCCTATTGTTCCTCAACTGCAGTGAGGATAAAGTAGTAGAATAAAGAATCATGTTGACTCTTATTAGTAGAGTTTCTATATGCGATACCATTTTCTAGGTCTGGAGACTTTACTTTTATCCAATGTAAAAAACACAATTTCAAATGTTGCTACATAAGACCGAATCCTGGTGGTGGGTCACAAATGTATGACTGTATTCGACACATATTCCCCTCAGATTACACAGACCCACTAAGAATAGAAAACAAACACCCAAATCTATTAGGTGAAATACCACAGTGTGCCATCACAGCAGCAAGATTTGTGACCTGGGCCAAAGGAAACGGGCAACCAGTGAAGAACAAACACCATTGTTAATAAAACCCCTATTTATGTTTATTTATTTTCTCTTTTGTACTTGAACTATCTGCACATGAAATCAAATCCAATTTTATTGGTCACATAAACTGTAAATTACAGTGCATTCTGAAAGTATTCAGACCCCTTTAGTTTTTCCACATTTTGTTACGTTACATATTATTCTAAAATTCATTAAATTGTGTTTTTTCCTCATCAATCTATACACAATACCCCACAATTTCAAAGTGAAAACAGTTTTTATACATTTTAGCAAATGGATTAAAAATAAAAAACTGAAATACCTTATTTACATAAGTATTCAGACCCTTTGCTATGAGACTCGAAATTGAGCTCAGGTGCATCCTGTTTCCATTGATCATCCTTGAGATGTTTCTACAACTTGACTGGAGTCCACCTATGGTCAATTCAATTGATTAGACAGGATTTGGAAAGGCACACACCTGTCTATATAAGGTCCCACAGTTGACAGTGCATGTCAGAGCAAAAACCAAGCCATGAGATCGAAGGAATTGTCCGTAGAGCTCCGAGACAGGGTTGTGTCGAGGAACAGATCTGGGTAAGGGTACCAAAAAATGTCTGCAGCATTTAATGTCCCCAAGAACACAGTGGCCTCCATCAATCTTAAATGGAAGAAGTTTGGAACCATCAAGACTCTTCCTAGATCTGGCCGCCCGGCCAAACTGAGCAATCAGGAGAGAAGGCCCTTGGTCAGGGAGGTGACCAAGTACCCGATGGTCACTCTGACAGAGCTCCAGAGTTCCTCTGTGGAGATGGAAGAATCTTCCAGAAGGACAACCATCTCTGCAGCACTCCCCCAAACAGGCCTTTATGGTAGAGTGGCCAGACGAAAGCCAATCCTCAGTAAAAGGCACGACAGCCCACTTGGAGTTTGCCAAAAGGAACCTAAAGAATCTCAGACCATGAGAGTCAAAATTCTCTGGTCTGATGAAACCAAGATTGAACTCTTTGGCCAGAATGCCAAGCGTCAGGTCTGGAGGAAACCTGGCACCATCCTTACGGTGAAGCATGGTGGTGGCAGCATCATGCTGTGGAGATGTTTTTCAGCGGCAGGGCCTGGGAGACTAGTCAGGATCGAGGGAAAGATGAACGGCACAAAGTACAGAAAGATACTTGATGAAAACCTGCTCCAGAGAGCTCAGGACCTCAGACTAGGGCGAAAGTTCATCTTATAACAGGACAACGACCCTAAGCACACAGCTAAGACAACTCAGGAGTGGCTTTCGGGACAAGTCACTGAATGTCCTTGAGTAGCTCAGACAGAGCCTGGACTTGAACCCGATCGAACATATCCGGAGAGACCTGAAAATAGCTGTGCAGCGACGCTCCCCATCCAGCCTGACAGAGCTTGAGTGGATCTGCAGAGAAGAATGGGAGAAACTCCGCAAATACAGGTGTGCCAAGCTAGTAGCGTCATGCCCAAGAAGACTCAAGGCTGTAATTGTTGCCAAAGATGCTTCAACAAAGTACTGAGTAAAGAGTCTGAATACTTATCTAAATGTGATATTTCTGTTTTTTATTTTGTATATATTTACAAACATTTCTAAAAAACAGTTTTTGCTTTGTCATTATGGGGTATTGTGTGTAGATTGATCAGGAAAAAAAACAATTTAATACATTTTAGAATAAGGCTGTAACAAGTTAAGGGGTCTGAATACTTTCCGAATGCACTGTATTTAACAGATGTTATTGCGGGTGTAGCAAAATGCTTGTTACAACACTGAGGCAGAAAGGACCTGCAGCACTACAGAGAGCACTGGAGAAACAGAAAACGTTGAACACTTAGAACTGGAGGAATGGAACTACTGGAATTGGAAGAATAGAACTCTTAGAACTATGGTGTTCTAGAACAGGAAAGGGTTGTCTAATGACCAGTTAGCCTTTTAAAAGGATCAACTTCTATTAGCTAACACAGCGTGCCATTGCAACACAGGAGTGATGGTTGCTGATAATGGGCCTCTGCACACCTACAGTGGGGAGAACAAGTATTTGATACACTGACAATTTTGCAGGTTTTCCTACTTACAAAGCATGTAGAGGTCTGTAATTTTTATCATAGGTACACTTCAACTGTGAGAGAAGGAATCTAAAACAAAAATCCAGAAAATCACATTGTATGATTTTTAAGTAATTAATTAGCATTTTATTGCATGACATAAGTATTTGATACATCAGAAAAGCAGAACTGAATATTTGGTACAGAAACCTTAGTTTGCAATTACAGAGATCATATGTTTCCTGTAGTTCTTGACCAGGTTTGCACACACTGCAGCAGGGATTTTGGCCCACTCCTCCATACAGACCTTCTCCAGATCCTTCAGGTTTCGGGGCTGTCGCTGGGCAATACGGACTTTCGGCTCCCTCCAAAGATTTTCTATTGGGTTCAGGTCTGGAGACTGGCTAGGCCACTCCAGGACCTTGAGATGCTTCTTACGGAGCCACTCCTTAGTTGCCCTGGCTGTGTGTTTCGGGTCGTTGTCATGCTGGAAGACCCAGCCACGACCCATCTTCAATGCTCTTACTGAGGGAAGGAGGTTGTTGGTCAAGATCTCGCGATACATGGCCCCATCCATCCTCCCCTCAATACGGTGCAGTCGTCCTGTCCCCTTTGCAGAAAAGCATCCCCAAAGAATGATGGTTTCCACCTCCATGGTTCACGGTTGGGATGGTGTTCTTGGGGTTGTACTCATCCTTCTATTCCTCCAAACACGGCGAGTGGAGTTTAGAGCAAAAAGCTCTATTTTTGTCTCATCAGACCACATGACCTTCTCCCATTCCTCCTCTGGATCATCCAGATGGTCATTGGCAAACTTCAGACGGGCCTGGACATGCGCTGGCTTGAGCAGGGGGACCTTGCGTGCGCTGCAGGATTTTAATCCATGACGGCGTAGTGTGTTACTAATGGTTTTCTTTGAGACTGTGGTCCCAGCTCTCTTCAGGTCATTGACCAGGTCCTGCCGTGTAGTTCTGGGCTGATCCCTCACATTCCTCATGATCATTGATGCCCCACGAGGTGAGATCTTGCATGGAGCCCCAGACCGAGGGTGATTGACCGTCATCTTGAACTTCTTCCATTTTCTAATAATTGTGCCAACAGTTGTTGCCTTCTCACCAAGCTGCTTGGCTATTGTCCTGTAGCCCATCCCAGCCTTGTACAGGTCTACAAATTTATCCCTGATGTCCTTACACAGCTCTCTGGTCTTGGCCATTGTGGAGAGGTTGGAGTCTGTTTGATTGAGTGTGTGGACAGGTGTCTTTTATACAGGTAACGAGTTCAAACAGGTGCAGTTAATACAGGTAATGAGTGGAGAACAGGAGGGCTTCTTAAAGAAAAACTAACAGGTCTGTGAGAGCCGGAATTCTTACTGGTTGGTAGGTGATCAAATACTTATGTCATGCAATAAAATGCAAATTAATTACTTAAAAATCATACAATGTGATTTTCTGGATTTTTGTTTTAGATTCCGTCTCTCACAGTTGAAGTGTACCTATGATAAAAATGACAGACCTCTACATGCTTTGTAAGTAGGAAAACCTGCAAAATCGGCAGTGTATCAAATACTTGTTCTCCCCACTGTATGTAGATAATTTTTTTATTTTTTAAATCAGCCGTTTCTATTTCCGTTTCCAGCTAATAGTCATTTACAACATTAATGTCTACACTGTATTTCTGATCAATTTTATGTTATTTTAATGGACAAAAAATGAGCTTTTCTTCAAAAAACAAGGACATTTCTAAGTGACCCTAAACTTTTGAACGGTAGTGTAATATTTGACTAAAGCATAATCATTTCAAACCTTGCTTTCATTTGTATACGATCACGTGTCTCTATATTATGCGTGGAATACTTGGGAACAGATTTCCATAATGGTACACTTGGAGCAGATTTTGTGGTGTTTTTACAGTCTTATATCCAACGTTGAAATTTCTCAACAAAAACATTTACAAAATTCTATTTTCTTTGCTCAGAAAACATGGGGGAGGTGGGGGAACAAATAAAACCACCACGGGCTGCCGGTTGGGGAACCCTGCTCTATATACTTTTCATCAGAGCCCTATGGGGCCTGGTCAAAAGTAGTTTACTATATAGGGAATGGACAAATCCACGTCAGCGGGATGGAAAATACTTTTGGGTATCTCAAATTGTTCTGCCAATTCTCACATAGTCTCTTCATTGTAAGGAAGGATATTTAAAATAATCTTTTATTTAACATATCACAAACCATTTTTTAGAAAATCATGAGGAAATTGTCCATTTTAGGCTGTTTTTATATCTACAGTCTACATTTCTACTGTAAGACCTTATGAGCTGTGAACCGTCCATGATACAGACAACATCTTGCTGTCATCATTCTCCTTATAGTGTGTACTCTAACTTAAAGAGTATGTTTAGATTCTGAAATACACATTTTCACATGAATTTACTCAAAAGTAAAAATATGAATCTCCAAACTACCCTTATTGATTTTGTTCATTTTAAGACATATTGTTTGGAGCAATATACTCTACAAGTACATCACATTTCCAGAGTGGGCTCTCTGCTAATTCTGAAGTTATGTTTTGACATGTTATGAGAACCACCAACACAGTGATTAGGAAAATGGATTTAAAGAGAACTCCCTCTGCTGGTGATTTGCTGAATGTGCAATCCTAAAGGAGGGCTGTGATTGGTTAATGGGATTTAAGGGATACTTTGGGATTTTGGCAGAGTCAGATGAACTCGTGGATACAATTTTTATGTCTCTACGTCCAGTATGAAGGAAGTTGGAGGCAGGTTCACGAGCCAATGCTACCTAGCATTGGCGCAATGACTGGAAGTCTATGGGTATCTGCTAGCATAGATTTCCAGTCATTGCGCTAATGCTAGTTAGCAATTGCGTTAGCGCTAGTTAGCAACTTCCTTCAAACTGAGATATTTTCATATAAATATTATTTACTGTTGAATAAATGAATGTGAACAAACAAATCTGAATCTATACATACTCCATATTTGAGAGGAAACAAAATATTTGTATGAACATAACAATATTCAACAACTGAGATATAAACTGAACAAGTTCGACAGACATGTGACTAACAGAAATTGAATAATGTGTCCCTGGACAAGGGGGGGGGGGGGGGGGTCAAAATGAAAAGTGACAGTCAGTATCTGGTGTGGCCACCAGCTGCATTAAGTACTGCAGTGCATCTCCTCCTCGTGGACTGCACCAGATTTGAAAGTTCTTGCTGTGAGATGGATGTTACCCCAGTCTTCCACCAAGGCACCTGCAAGTTCCCGGACATTTCTGGGGGGGGGAATGGCCCTGGCCCTCACTCTCCGATCCAACAGGTCCCAGACGTGCTCAATGGGATTGAGATCCGAGCTCTTCGTTGGCCATGGCAGAACACTGACATTCCTGTCACCAGCAATATGGCTGGTGGCATTGTCATGCTGGAGGGTCATGTCAGGATGAGCCTGCAAGAAGGAGAAGGAGGAGGATTTCATCCCTGTAACGCCCCAGACCATGACGGACCCTCCACCTCCAAATTGATCCCGCTCCAGAGTAAAGGCCTCGGTGTAACGCTCATTCCTTCGACAATAAACGAATCCGACCATCACCCCTGGTGAGACAAAACCGCAACACGTCAGTGAAGAGCACTTCTTGCCAGTCCTGTCTGGTCCAGCAACGGTGGGTTTGTGCCCATAGGCGACGTTGTTGGCGGTGATGTCTGGTGAGGTACTGCCTTACAACAGGCCTACAAGCCCTCAGTCCAGCCTCTCTCAGCCTATTGCGGACCGTCTGAGCACTGATGGAGGGATTATGTGTTCCTGGTGTAACTCGGACAGTTGTTGTTGCCATCCTGTACCTGTCCCGCAGGTGTGGAATCGACCTGAATACGTTCCCATTTAGGTTATAACCTTTTATTGACTCCAGTTGGTTTGTTCATGGGTTACAGTACCTAAAACGCAATCCTATACTGTATGTTTTATTTGAGCACACCAGATTTCTAATTTCAATAGCACCAGAATATGACAAAACTGTCAGAAGAGAAGAGAGGAGGTTGTAATATTGGAACAGAGGCTAGAATAACACATGATGAGAGAGAGCAGGTGTGAGAGAGAGAGAGGAGATGTGAGAGAGAGAGAGGTGTGTGAAAGAGAGAGAGGGGGGGTGTGAGAGCGAGAGAGAGAGAGAGAGAAAGAGAGAGATAGAGAGGTGAGAGAGAAGAGGTGTGTGTGTGTGAGAGAGAGACAGACAGAGAGAGAGAGAGAGAGAGAGAGAGAGAGAGAGAGAGAGAGAGAGAGAGAGAGAGAGAGACAGAGACAGAGAGAGGGAGAGAGAGAGAGAGAGAGAGAGAGGGAGAGAAAGAGAGCAAGCGAGATAGAGAGGTGAGAGTTAGGTATTGTGGAATATAGACACTCACCAAGAAGAAGAAAGAGTGCACCAGGATTGTTGAGGGAATGGAGGTAGGAATCACCTTCACATAAACAGGAGGTGGGAATCACCTTCACATAGACAGGAGGTAGGAATCGCCTTCACACAGACAGAAGGTGGGAATCGCCTTCACATAGACAGGTGGGAATCGCCTTCACATAGACAGAAGGTGGGAATCGCCTTCACATAGACAGGAGGTAGGAATCGCCTTGACATAGACAGGAGGTAGGAATCACCTTCACATAGACAGGAGGTAGGAATCACCTTCACATAGACAGGAGGTAGGAATCACCTTCACATAGACAGGGGGTAGGAATCACCTTCACATAGTCAGGAGGTAGGAATCACCTTCACATAGACAGGAGGTAGGAATCACCTTCACATAGACAGGGGGTAGGAATCACCTTCACATAGACAGGAGGTAGGAATCACCTTCACATAGACAGGAGGTAGGAATCACCTTACAATTTGGATCCCCCTACTCTTCCTGGGGTCCAGCAACATTAAGGCAGTTATATACAATTTAAAATACTACATGACATTACATTTCATAACACATTAAGTGTGCGTTCCCTCAGGCCACTACTCTACTATCACATATCTACAATACAACACCCATCTGTACGTGTGTGTAGAGTGCGTGTCTTATCATGTGTGTGTGTGTCTGTGCCTGTGCCTGTGTGTGTCTCTTCACACTCCCCGCTGTTCCATATGGTGTATTTTTAACTGTTTTTTAAATCTGTGAAGATTTCAGGGCCAGCCGTTCTGCCCTGCTCTGAGCCAATTGTAATTTTCCGAGGTTCCTCTTTGTGGCACCTGACAACACAACAGTAGTCCAGGTGCGACAAAACTGGAGCCTGTAGGACCTGCCTTGTTGATAGTGCTGTTAAGAAGGTAGAGTAGCACTTTATTATGGACAGACCTCTCCCCGTCTCAGCTACGGTTGTATCAACATGGTTTGACCATGACTGTTTACAATCCAGGTTAATTTCAAGCAGTTTAGTCACCGCAACTTGCTCAATTTCCACATAATTTATTACAAGATTTAGTTCAGGTTTAGGGTTAAGTGAATGATTTGTCCCAAATACAATGCTTTTAGTTTTTGAAATATTTAGGACAAATGTATTCCTTGTCACCCATTCTGAAACTAAATGCAGCTCTTTGTTAAGGGTTGC
This sequence comes from Salvelinus alpinus, assembly GCF_045679555.1. NCBI lineage: Eukaryota > Metazoa > Chordata > Actinopteri > Salmoniformes > Salmonidae > Salvelinus > Salvelinus alpinus. Next base: position 39,218,352 of record NC_092109.1, read on the forward strand.
AGTGATTTCACTCACTGTAGTAGCGGACATGTATAGTGTTGAGTCATCCACATACATAGACACACTGGCTTTACTCAAGGCCAGTGGCATGTCATTAGTAAAGATTGAGAAAAAGTAGGGGGCCTAGAAAGCTGTCCTGGGGAATTCCGGATTCTACCTGGATTATGTTGGAGATGCTTCCATTAAAGAACACCCTCTGTGTTCTGTTAGACAGGTAGCTCTTTATTTACATGATAGCAGGGGGTGTAAAGCCATAACACATACATTTTTCCATCAGCAGACTATCAATAATGTCAAAAGCCGAAGTCTAACAAAACAGCTCCAACAATCAATTTCTCTCAGCCAATTATCAGCCATTTGTGTACGTGTCGTGCTTGTTGAATGTTCTTCCCTATAAGCTGAAAGTCTGTTGTCAATTGTTTTTTTCAGAAGTTTACTTAGGGTTGGTAACAGGCTGATTGGTCGGCTATTTGAGCCAGTAAAGGGGGCTTCACTATTCACTATTCACTATTAATGACTTTTGCTTCCCTCCAGGCCTGAGAGCACACGCTCTCTAGTAGGCTTAGATTTAAAATATGTCAAATAGGGGTGGCAATATCCTCCACTATTATCCTCAGTAATGTTGCATTCAAGTTGGCTTGTCATTGTTGATAGACATCAATCATTTTCCACCTCTTTCACACCCACTTTACGGAATTCAAAATTACAATGCTTGTCTTTCATAATTTGGTCAGATATACTTGGATATGTAGTCTCAGCATTTGTTGCTGGCATGTTATGCCTAAATTTGCTAATCTTGCCAATGAAAAAATCATTAAAGTAATTGGCAATATCAGTGGGTTTTGTGATGAATGAGTCATCTGATTCAATGAATGATGGAGTTGAGTTTGCCTTTTTGCCCAACATTACATTTAAGGTGCTTCTAAACTTTTTTCTGTCATTCTTTATATAATTTATCTTTGTTTCATAGTATAGTTTCTTCTTCTTTTTATTCAGTTTAGTCACATGATTTCTCAATTTGCAGTACGTTTGCCAATAGCTTGTGCAGCCAGACTTATCTGCCATTCCTTTTGCCTCATCCTTCTCAACCATACAATTTTTCAATTCCCCATCAATCCACAGGTATTTAACAGTTTTTACAGTCATTTTCTTAATGGGTTTGTGCTTATTAGTAACTAGAATAAGCAATTTCATAGATGTGTCAAGTGCAGCGTCTGGTTGCCCCTCATTACACACCACAGACCAACAAATATTATTTATATCAAAAAGAAAAGAATCACTTCAAAACTATTGTATAACCTCTTGTACACTATATTAGGCCTATCCTTTGGAACTTTGGTTTTCCTAGATATGGCTACTATATTGTGGTCAATACATCCGATGGATTTGGCTGATGCGTGAACGCAAATTTCAAATCAAATGTATTTGGTCACATACACGTATTTATCAGATGTTATTGCGGGTGTAGCGAAATGCTTACGTTTCTAGCTCCACAGTGCAGTAGTATCTAACAATTCACAACAATACACACACATCTAAAAGTAAAAGAATGGAATTAAGAAATACATTTGAAGTCGGAAGTTTACATACACCTGAGCCAAATACATTTCAACTCAGTTTTCACAATTCCTGACATTTAATCCTAGTAAAAAGTCCCTGTCTTAGGTCAGTTAGGGTTATCACTTTATTTTAAGAATGTGAAATGTCAGAATAATAGTAGAGAAAAGGATTTGTTTCAACTTTAATTTCTTTCATCACATTCCCAGTGGGTCAGAAGTTTACATACACTCAATTAGTATTTGGTAGCATTGTCTTTAAATTGTTTAACTTGGGTCAAATGTTTTGGGTAGCCTTCCACAAGCTTCCCACAATACGTTGGGTGAATTTTGGCCCATTCCTCCTGACAAAGCTGGTGTAACTGAGTCAGGTTTGTAGGCCTCCTTGCTCGCACACGCTTTTTCAGTTCTGCCCACAAATTGTCTATGGGATTGAGGTCAGGGCGTTGTGATGCCACTCCAATACCTTGAATTTGTTGTCCTTAAGCCATTTTGCCACAACTTTGGAAGTTTGCTTGGGGTCATTGTCCATTTGGAAGACCCATTTGTGACCAAGCTTTAACTTCCTGTCTGAATTCTTGAGATGTTGCTTCAATATATCCACATAATTTTCAATTCCTCATGATGCCATCTATTTTGTGAAGTGCACCAGTCCCTCCTGCAGCAAAGCACCCTCACAACATGATGCTGCCACCCCCATGCTTCACGATTGGGATGGTGTTCTTCGGCTTGCAAGCTCCCCCTTTTTCCTCCAAACATAACGATGGTCATTATGGCCAAACAGTTCTATTTTTGTTTCATCAGACCAGAGGATATTTCTCCAAAAAGTACGATCTTTGTCCCAATTTGCAGTTGCATACCGTAGTCTGGCTTTTTTATGGCGGTTTTGGAGCAGTGAGTTCTTCCTTGCTGAGGTGCCTTTCAGGTTATGTCGAGATAGAACTCATTTTACTGTGGATATAGATCATTTTGTACCTGTTTCCTCCAGCATCTTCACAGGGTCCTTTGTTGTTGTTCTGGGATTGATTTTTGCTTTTTGCACCAAAGTACCTTCATCTCTAGGAGACAGAACGCGTCTCCTTCCTGAGCGGTATGACGGCTGCGTAGTCCCATGATGTTTCTTGGCAATTTCTCGCATGGAATAGCCTTCCTTTCTCAGAACAAGAATAGACTGATGAGTATCAGAAGAAAGTTATTTGTTTCTGGCCATTTTGAGCCTGTAATCAAACCAATCGAACAAATGCTGATTCTCCAGATACTCAACTAGTCCAAAGAATGCCAGTTTTTTGCTTCTTAATTAGCACAACAGTTTTCAGCTGTGCTAACATAATTGCAAAAGGGTTTTCTAATGATCAATTAGCCTTTTAAAATTATAAACTTGGATTAGCTAACACAACATGCCATTGGAACACAGGAGGGATGGTTGCTGATAATGGGCCTTTGTACGCCTATGTAGATATTCCATAAAAAATCTGCCATTTCCAGCTACAATAGTATATTTACAACATTAACAACGTCTACACTGTTTTTGTTATTCATTTGATGCTATTTTAATGGACAAAAAAATTGCTTTTCTTTCAGAAACAAGGACATTTCTAAGTGATCCCAAACTTTTCAACGGTAGTGTAAGTATTAGGGCAAGCAATGTCAGAATGGCATTGACTAAAATACAGTAGAATAGAATGCAGTATATACATATGAGATGAGTAAAGCAGTACGTAATCATTATTAAAATGACTAGTGTTCCATTATTAAAGTGGCCAGTTATTCCTTGTCTATGTATATAGGGCAGCAGCTTCTAAGATGCAGAGTTGAGTAACCGGATGGTATCCGGCTAGTGATGGCTATTTAACAGTCTGATGGCCTTGAGATAGAAGCTGTTTTTCAGTCTCTCGGTCCCAGCTTTGATGCACCTGTACTGACCTTTCTATCTGGATGATAGTGGGGTAAACAGGCCCGGGTGGTTGATGTCCTTGATTATATTTTTGGCCTTCCTGTGACATCGGGTGCTGTAGGTGTTCTGGAGGGCAGGCAGTGTGCCCCCGGTGATGCGTTGGGCAGAACACCATCACCATCGGAAGAGCCCTGCGGTTGCGGGCGGTGCAGTTGCCATACCAGGCAGTGAAAAAGCCCAACAGGATGCTCTCCTGTATCTGTAAAAGTTTGGGAGGGTCTTAAGGGCCAAGCCAAATGTCTTCAGCCTCCTGAAGTTGAAGAGGCGTAGTTGCGCCTGGCCGTGCAGTCATGAGTAAACAGGGAGTACAGGAGGGGACTGAGCACGCACCCCTGAGGCGCCCCTATGTTGAGGATCAGCGTGGCGGATGTGTTGTTACCTACCCTTACCACGTGGGGGCAGCCCGTCAGGAAGTCCAGGATCCAGTTGCAAAGGGAGATGTTTAGTTCCAGGGTCCTAAGCTTATTGATGAGCTTTGAGGGCAAAAGGGTATTGAACGCTGAGCTGTAATCAATGAATAGCATTCTCATATAGGTGTTCCTTTTGTCCAGGTGGGAAAGGGCAGTGTGGAGTGCAATAGAGATTGCATCATCTGTGGATCTGTTGAGGCGGTATGCAAATTGGAGTGGGTCCAGTGTTTCTGGGATAATGGTGTTGATGTGAGCCATGACCAGCCTTTCAAAGCACTTCCTGGCTACAGACGTGAGTGCAACGGGTCGGTAGTCAATTAGGCAGGTTACCTTAGTGTTCTTGGGCACAGGCACTATGGTGGTCTGCTTAAAACATGTTGGTATTACAGACTCAGACAGGGAGAGCTTGAAAATGTCAGTGAAGACACTTGCCAGTTGGTCAGCGCATGCTAGCAGTACACGTTCTGGTAATCCATCTGGCCCTGCGGCCTTGTGAATGTTGACCTGTTTAAAGGTCTTACTCACATAGGCTGCGGAGAGCGTGATCACACAGTCTTCCGGAACAGCTGGTACTCTCATGCATGTTTCAGTGTTATTTGCCTCGAAGCGAGCATAAAAGTAGTTTAGCTCGTCTGGTAGGCTTGTGTCACTGGGCAGTTCTCGGCTATGCTTCCCTTTGTAGTCTGTAATGGTTTGCAAGCCCTGTCACATCCGTCGAGAGTCAGAGCCGGTGTAGTACGATTTGATCTTAGTACTGTATTGACGCTTTGCCTGTTTGATGGTTCGTCGGAGGGCATAGCAGGATTTCTTATAAGCTTCCGGGTTAGAGTCCCACCCCATGAAAGCGGCAGCTCTAGCCTTTAGCTCAGTGCGGATGTTGCCTGTAATCCATGGCTTCTGGTTTGGGTATGTACGTATGGTCATTGTGGGGATGACATCATCGATGGATTGATGAAACCAATGACTGATGTGGTGTACTCCTCAATGCCATTGGAGGAATCCCGGAACATGTTCCAGTCTGTGCTAGCTAAACAGTCCTGTAGCATAGCATCTGCTTCATCTGACCACTTTTTAATTGATCTAGTCACTGGTGCTTCTTGCTTTAATTTTTGCTTGTAAGCAGGAATCAGGAGGATAGAATTATGGTCAGATTTGCCAAATGGAGGGCGAGGGAGAGCTTTGTATGCATGTCTGTGTGTGGAGTAAAGGTGGTCCATAGTTTTTTCCCCCTCTGGTTGCCCATTTAACATGCTGATAGAAATTTGGTAAAATGGATTTAAGTTTCCCTGCATTTAAAGTCTCCAGCTACTAGGAGCGAGGCCTCTGGGTGAGTGTTTTCTTGTTTGCTTATAGCGGAATGCAGCTCATTCAATGCTGTCTTAGTGCCAGACTCTGACTGTGGTGGTATGTAAACAGCTATGAAAAATACAGATGAAAACTCTCTTGGTAGATAGTGTGGTCTACAGCTTATCATGAGATACTCTACCTTCCTTAGATATATGCTGTTATTTACACAAATACATTGTCCGCCGCCCCTTGTCTTACCAGAAGCCGCTGTTCTATCCTGCTGGTGCAGCATACAACCAGCCAGCTGTATGTTGATAGTGTCGTCGTTCAGCCACGACTCCGTGAAGCGAAAGATATTACAGTTTTGGATGTCCCATTGGTAGTTTAATCTTGCGCGTAGGTCATCGATTTTATTATCCAAAGATTGCACGTTTGCTAGCAGAATGGAAGGAAGTGGGGGTTTATTTGCCTACGAATTCTCAGAAGGCAGCCCGCCCTTTGGCCCCTTTTTCTCCGCCTCCTCTTCACACAAATCACGGGGATTGGGGCCTGTTCCCGAGAAACAGTATATCGTCGCGTCGGGCTCGTCGGGCTCGTCAGACTCGTTAAAGGAAAAAAAGGATTCTGCCAATCCGCGGTGAATAATCGCAGTCCTGATGTCCAGAAGTTATTTTCAGTCATAAGAGACAGTAGCGGTAACATTTATGTACAAAATAATTTTTAAAAAGAAGTTACAAACAACGCAAATAATCGAACAATAAAACACAATTGGTTAGGGACTCATAAAACGTCTGCCTTCTTCTCCGGCGCCATGTTAGTCATTTCACACATGTTATCCAGATACTGACTGTTAGCACTTGATGGTCAATAGCAGCTTCCCACAAGAATGGCTTTAGGTGAGGCAGATGAACCTGTAGCCATATTACTTCTACCGTATTTAACATGAGATCCTCTTTAAGTTTTACAGGAATGTGGTTCTGAATCTAAACAGTAACACCTCCACCATTGGCATTTCTGTATTGTCTGTAGATGTTATAAACATGTGTTGCTACCACTGTATCATCAAAGGTATTATCTAGGTGAGTTTCAGAGATTGTCAGAATAGCAATGCCATCTGTTACTAGCAAATGATTGATTTCATGAACCTTGTTTCTTAAGCTACATATGTTAACGTGGGCTATTTTTAGCACTTTTCTGGGATCCTTGATTGTTTTCATTGCTTTACTGGGAAACTTAGCAGAAGTAGACATGCTCATGTTATTTGTGTTAGTGCAGGATGAGCTACACACAGTGGACTTCCTACTAGGCCACACCACCTGAGTGCTAACAGTATAACTCTGGTTCATACACACATGATTACTGCATACAATAGCTGTAAGATCAGCAGAAGTATTCAGGACAGTAAGAGGGACATGAATTAGGTTACTTACATTGTGTCTTCCAACACCCATGGGATAATGTACATTTTCTCAGCGACACAATGGTAGGGATTAACTGAGCTGGGCTTGGGTCATTGATAAGTAATTGTCTTATAATGCTGTGAACGAATCCAGGAAACCAAATGATTAGGGTGGATCCAATCCTCAAGCAGAGAGCCAATCTTCAGCTGTTCTGAACTTTCCTTCATAATGTCATTGAATCCCACATTAACTATGATAGACTCAATTTCCTGAAGCAGGTTTAAAATGTTTGGGAGCAGCTTATTGGTGTCCTGTACTCGTACTCCTGGATAGCACAACGTTTTTGCTCCAGGTACTGAGACATTTCTCACCATTGAACTGTCCAATACAGGAGGCAGGGATCAGGAGTTAGAAATCACCTTCACATAGACAGGAGAAGAATAGTCCACTTTCCACACACACACACAAACACAGGGAGGGGAAAGCCAGGACACCTCCCACACAGAGGAGGAAAGAGGCTATTGTTGTGTGATTGGAACTGTGGGATTTCACTGAGTGCCGCTTACAAAAGGAACACACGCACATAAACACACATACAAGCTGGATGGCACACATACAGACATGGCAGATCAAACAGGCTGTGCGGACTGTGCGGACTCACACACACCAGTTGACTATTTGACATGAGTTTCATCCGACCCGCAAAAACACAAAGACACACACGCACGTACGTGCGTCTCATGGGACAAAAGTACTCAGCTGCAGCGAAGTACCGATTATATATTGTATAATTAGTGTATGACAACACATCAAACACACACACAAACACACCTGGTGACTCACCTCATACAACTATATGATACACACATCTCATCAAATCTGTCTGTACTAGTTATAATTTAGCCAGCCAAGTGTCCCTCTTCATTTTCCTATAATTATACACACCACACACACACACACACACACACACACACACACACACACACACACACACACACACACACACACACACACACACACACACACACACACACACACACACACACACACACACACACACACACACACACACACACAACGAGAGAGAGAGAGAGAGAGAGAGAGAGAGAGAGAGAGCAGAGAGAGAGAGAGAGAGAGAGATATATATATAATATGACATTTGTAATGTCTTTATTGTTTTGAAACTTCTGTATGTGTAATGTTTACTGTTCATTTTTATTGTTTATTTGACTTTTGTATATTACCTACCTCACTTGCTTTGGCAATGTTAACACATGTTTCCCATGCCAATAAAGCCCCTTGAATTGAATTGAATTGAGAGAGAGAGAGAGAGACACAGAGAGAGTTGGAATCTTTTCAATAATAGCTGCAGAAATTGGATTGTTTTGTACTTCTATGTTAATTAAAGAGTCTCTGACTATTGAGTCACTGATTCCTTTTACCGGGCATCGGGAGATACACCGGATCCCAGTTCCTTTTTCAGGACCAAGCTTTCTGCTGCCAATTCTATTTCTACACAATCAAACAGCTTGGTCCCCATTCTCATAGACACACACACACCACACACACTTCCTCCTGAATCACGCACTCGCATTCGCCTGGTTCTCAATTTCACATCTTGGAGACCAGTCAGCGGCAAGCTGATTGCAGGCAGGAATCCGGTAATATATAATAATATATGCCATTTAAAGAGATGCTTTTATCCAAAACGTGATACATTATTACGTGTATACATTTTACATATGGGTGGTCCCAGGAATCAAATCCACTACCTTGGTGTTACGAGCGCTACAAAGGACTGGTTAAATTGTGTACCACCATGTACGGAGACTCAGGCTGCGTCTCAAGTGGCACCTAATTCACTGAACAGTGCATTACTTTTGACCAAGGCCCATACAGGTCTGGTCAACAGTAATGCACACTATATAGCAGATAGGGTGGCATTTGGGAGACACCCTGAACTGTGAGGAGCACCTACTTTTCTGATCATCATTTCTGATTTACACAGTAAATATAAATTATTTTATTAACTCAGAGTCTGAACAATCATGTTATCCAATGAAATCGATAGTCCCTGGTCCTTTTATGTTCAGGATAGGCTACTGCTGAAATTTGATTAAAACTCTGAGTCTTCATTGAAAAGTATTTGGCACTAAGTCTGCTGTGGTCTTGCACCATGTCTCTTTCCTCTCAATGGGACCAACCGTGATAAAATAAACGCTAATTAGCCTCAGGGTTTATATGTTATGCAATTTGTTGATATAATGTGAATGATAGGTTCAAAATAAAAAACGAACAAATCGATTAAATAGGCTACAATTTGTACAAATAGTAGGCTATCTGAACACATATTTACTATCTAGAACCTAAAGTGGTGATTTGGCTGTCCCCATAGCAGAATCCTTTGAAGAACCCTTTTTAGTTCCAGGTAGAACCCTTTTGAGGTCCATGTAGAACCCTTTACACCGATGTTTCTACATGAAACCCCAAAGAGTTCTACCCGAACCAAAAAAGGTTTTACCTGGAACTAAAAAGGGTTCTACCTGGAACCAAAAAAGGTTTTACCTGGAACTAAAAAGGGTTCTACCTGGAACCAAAAAAGGTTTTACCTGGAACCAAAAAGGGTTCTACCTGGAACCAAACAGGGTTCTCCTATGGGGACAGCCGAAGAATCCTTTTGGAACCCTTTTTTCTAAAAGTGATAAGATATATTTAAAGCTAGTGGTGGTCATACATAGATGGACCAACCTTGATGAATAAATACTTTTTTTTTTAAACGTGCAAATGGTTTATACATTTGTTATTATATAAGACCTATAAATACTGTTCAAATACTGACCTAATGTCCACTGGCTAGTAATATGCAACATTGGGAGATAAGGAGTCTTTGGTGGTGTTTGACACATTGACGCATATTAGAACCCTGGGTGATGTGTGTTTATGACGGTTGAATTCCTCGTCTGCGGTCAAAACTTCTTCTTTAAAACTTTCTCCAAATAAACGATTAATAATAGGATACAAATGGAATATAGTGGTAGTGTGAAAGTCTTTCAATGATGTCATAATCTATAACAGACCTTACGGTAATTATTTGTGAGTCACGCAGATATTCTTGCAATTCTTGAAGACTTTAAAACAGAAGTGTATATTCAACCGGCATAGGGATCAAAATGTATTAAAGTTATAGGGTTTTAAGTAGCTATAGCCGGTTGTCACCTTCGGATTAAGGTTAGGTATTCTATAGTTTCAGTAGACAACTTTCAGTGAACAACAGAGAACCAGCTTTGAAGTCTGTAAAACAGGCATATCGAACGTAATAAAACGCTGGCAATTTTCATAGAAAATGATTGGACGCACAACCGGTGCGCAATGACAAATAGGCCACATTTGCATTAAAACACATAATAAAGGACACAGTTAAAGTGTATGCTATACGTTTTTATAAATGCGGGAGTATAATCATTTTCTCAGCTGGCCGAAAAAAATGAGTTTACCTGGTGCCAATAGCAAATACTATAGGCACCATGCAGGTAAACATCGGTAATACATTTAGTTATTATGAAATAAAATATTGTTAATTCCAGTTTAACGTACCCCTGGTTGCCATTTCAGACAGGTGCATGAGCAGCAGAATAGCTGATAGTACATCCAGTATCGGTATGGGAACTTTACCGCGTCTCATGTTCCTTGTTTTGGGGTCAGTTGTCTGTGATCCAGATAGCGCTCCACAGTAGGAATTCCCTCGCGACTCCACCGGTGTTGCTCAACATTCTGCCGGTAAGGAACATGACAGTGGAACCGTGACAGTGACACGCGGTCCCATATCAGATCACTATATCAAAGCAGATGGCGTAAAAAACTAGACTAATAACTGAGCAAGGAAAAGCTGGTCGGTGTGCGTCAACAGACTTCATCTCTCTCTCTTTCTCTCTCTCGCTCTCTCTCTCTCGCACTCTCTCTCTCTCTCTCTCTCTCTCTCCTTCACACACATTCAGGTTCAGTCAGGTTCACAGACGCGAGTAAGGGGGGCTTCCTACCAAGCTGAAGACGAATGAGGGATCTCGTGCAGCGGCTGACAGTCAGTCAGACCAAGACCATTTTCACATTGATTATAGCAAACGGACATTTTCGAGAAGTTCTAGAGAGGTAACGATTCTCGAGAGACAATACTGTTGTCTACATTTTACCTCCGGAGGTCGCGCAGAAAAAAATCGCCTACAGTTGCCCCCATCTATGTAGTGGGTACGATACCGTGGGTAAATAAAACATTTTACAATAAGGTTTGAATTGATTGTCATAGAAACATAAAAACAGGTGCTAATTATTCTAAAAAGGTCTGGCCTATTTTTACAAACTTTGATTTGCATAAAAAGTAAAGTGTTGATTTGATAAAATAATACAATCATATTAAAACGCATTTAAATATCTTGTTCGCAATTTTAACTTGGATTAAATGTCAGGAATTGTGAAAAACAGTTGAAATGTATTTGGCTCAGGTGTATGTAAACTTCCTACTTCAACTGTAATTACACAATGTATAGGTCCCCTTGTCTGCCAAGTGTCCTGACCACTGTTTTAATTCATTGATTGTCGTACAAACATCAAAACAAGTCTAGTAATAATCAGGTTATATAAAATTGTAATTAAATCTATTATTCTCAATAGTTTTTTCATGAATTGTCATAGAAACATCAAACTGAATCCAAATTAGTCAAACCCTCAATGGAACTGACGCAAGACATCACCGCCATACAAGTTTCTGCTTTACCAATTGTGTTACAGAATTACCTGCGTTGGCATTCAGCACACCACCTCACAGTACTCTCTCAGAGAAAAAATATGTAACTTGGCCTTCACACTTCTGGTCCTAACCAAACCGATTGGTTGCTAGGGACCAGGTTGCCAAGTGCCTTATCCCACCGTCGGGTCAGCCAATCACAGGCAGTAATCTTGTGTTTCAGATCCCCAATTCCTGCCGCCCCTTTCAGTCTTCTTCTAGCAGTTGCAGAGAGAGTGTCAAGCTCTTCTTCCCTGCCCAACACAACTGGATTCATTGGGGCGGGCAGGGTAGCCTAGTGGTTAGACCTTAATCAAATACATTTATACTCAGTTTTTCACAATTCCTGACATTTAATCCTAGTAAAAATTCCCTGTCTTAGGTCAGTTAGGATCCCCACTTTATTTTAAGAATGTGAAATGTCAAAATAATAGTAGAGAGAAGGTATTGGAGTGGCCATCACAAAGCCCTGACCTCAAGCCCATAGAAAATGTATGGGCAGAACTGAAAAAGTGTGTGCAAGCAAGGAGGCCTGCAAACCTGACTCAGTTACACCAGCCCTGTCAGGAGGAATGGGCCAAAATTCACCCAGCTTATTGTTGGAAGCTTGTGGAAGGCTACCCGAAACGTTTGACCCAAGTTAAACAATTTAAAGGCAACGTTACCAAATACTAATTGAGTGTATGTAAACTTCTGACCTACTGGGAATGTGATGAAAGAAATAAAAGCTGAAATAAATCATTCTCTCTGCTATTATTCTGACATTTCACATTCTTAAAATAAAGTGGTGATCTTAACTGACCTAAGCCAGGGAATTTTAACTTGGATTAAATGTCAGGAATTGTGAAAAACAGTTGAAATGTATTTGGCTCAGGTGTATGTAAACTTCCTACTTCAACTGTAATTACACAATGTATAGGTCCTCTTGTCTGCCAAGTGTCCTGACCACTGTTTTAATTCAATGAACTGAGTGACTTGTTCCTGCCAAAAATAACTCCACAACCCTGAAGACCTCCACCTGGCTGCCACCACAAACCTGAAGATCTTTACTGGCTGCCACCACAAACCTGAAGATCTTTACTGGCTACCACCACAACCCCGAAGACCTCCACCTGGCTGCCAACATAACCCTGAAGACCTCCACAACCCTGAAGACCTCCACCTGGCTGCCAACACAACCCTGAAGATCTCCACCTGGCTGCCACCACAACCCTGAAGACCTCCACCTGGCTACCAACACAACCCTGAAGATCTCCACCTGGCTACCAACACAACCCTGAAGACCTCCACCTGGCTGCCAACACAACCCTGAAGACCTCCACCTGGCTACCACCACAACCCTGAAGACCTCCACCTGGCTGCCAACACAAACCTGAAGACCTCCACCTGGCTGCCACCACAACCCTGAAGACCTCCACCTGGCTACCACCACAACCCTGAAGACCTCCACCTGGCTGCCAACACAACCCTGAAGACCTCCATCTGGCTACCACCACAACCCTGAAGACCTCCACCTGGCTGCCAACACAACCCTGAAGACCTCCACCTGGTTGCCAACACAACCCTGAAGACCTCCACCTGGCTACCAACACAACCCTGAAGACCCCCACCTGGCTACCACCACAACACTGAAGACCTCCACCTGGCTGCCAACACAACCCTGAAGACCTCCACCTGGCTACCAACACAACCCTGAAGACCTCCACCTGGTTGCCAACACAACCCTGAAGACCTCCACAACCCCGAAGACCTCCACCTGGTTGCCAACACAACCCTGAAGACCTCCACAACCCTGAAGACCTCCACCTGGCTGCCAACACAACCCTGAAGACCTCCACAACCCTGAAGACCTCCACCTGGCTGCCAACACAACCCTGAAGACCTCCACCTGGCTACCAACACAACCCTGAAGACCTCCACCTGGCTGCCAACACAACCCTGAAGACCTCCACCTGGCTGCCAACACAACCCTGAAGACCTCCACAACCCTGAAGACCTCCACCTGGCTACCAATACAACCCTGAAGACATCCACCTGGCTGCCACCACAACCCTGAAGACCTCCACCTGGCTGCCACCACAACCCTGAAGACCTCCACCTGGCTACCACCACCTGTCTGCCACATTGACTCTTACTCAGAATAATCTGCAGATTTAATTTTGGATAAGCAGAAAATGCTGTATTCGACATGTTGCCCTGGACCAGGGTATCTATAATGGGATTTGGTTGATGATGATTCATATGTGACACTTGAAACATGACATCTGTTAAATTTATTCAACTAGGCAATTAAGTTAAGCTCAAATTATTTTTTACAAAGACGGCCTACCGGGGAACAGTGGGTTAACTGCCTCGTTCAGGGGCAGAACGACAGATTTTTACCTTGTCAGCTCGGGGATTCGATCTTGCAACCTTTCAGTTACTAGTCCAACACTCTAACCACTAGGCTACCTGCCACCCCATGAGTTATGCAACAGAAAACCCAGTGCCTAAATGATGGTCCAAATGCAAACCTTCAGTCCAGTCATATACAGATACCGTAAGTACTGGGTAGGTCATGGTTTCATCCACACTGGTATGAGGTGAAGTCTCCCCTGTCCGTCTGTCATGGCCCGGGTATGTTACTACTCGCCAGTGGGCAGGGGCCCCATTTCATAATGGAGGATTTGTGGGACTTTTACCGATTTTATGAATTGATGTTCTAATATGAATTACATGTTGTTTCTTCTATATAATGTATTTGAGTAGCTGTTCTTGGAAGATGTTAAACTGCCTTATAAATCAGTTACTTTGAGCTTCTGAGGCTGTAAAACGAATTGTCAATTTCTCTCTGAGGAAGATGAGACATTTGTCTTTTGATATGGAAGGGTTGTATTCCTTCCCCAAACTAACATATGTAATTGTTTTAAGATGGTCATAGCAAGGATTATTTAGCTATTAGATTTAGAATTTTAGAACCCCTGTAGGTATAAAAAAAATGTTTATATAAACAAATTATTTGATGACACTTACTGCAATTATCCCATAGTGTAACGACCTGGGTGTCGGTGGGGTGTGAAATCAGACGCAGGAACAGCAGAGCTTCAATGCGGTGATATTTAATGCCTAACCGGCAAACCAAAATGTCCAACACGGACTTACTGGGTGTCATAAACACCTGTCTGCTAACACGGGAGACAAACCCAGTACACAATACAAAACCCACTCCCGAAATCCACAGCAACAGACGAACAATCCCGCACAAAGAAGCATACAATCTGGCTGGCTAATAAAGCCACACTAATTGCCAATTACCCCAAACCAGGTGATACAAATAAACACATAAGCAGGGGGAGGAAAAAGAGTCAGTGGCAGCTAGTAGGCCGGTGACGACGACCGCCGAGCGCCACCCGAACGGGAAGGAGAGCCTGCCTCGGTTGAAGTCGTGACAGTACCCCCCCTCTGACGCGTGGCTCCCGCAGCGCGCCGACACCGGCCTCGATGTCGACCCGGAGGACGAGGCGCAGGGCGATCCGGATGGAGGGGATGGAAATCCCTTAACATAGATGGATCCAAAATGTCCTCCACCGGTACCCAGCACCTCTCCTCCGGACCGTACCCCTCCCAGTCCACGAGGTACTGCAGGCCCCTCACCCGGCGTCTTGAGTTCAGAATGGCCCGTATCGTATACGCCGGGGACCCCTCGATGTCTAGAGGGGGGGGAGGGACCTCCGGCACCTCACCGTCCTGCAGGGGACCAGCTACCACCGGCCTGAGGAGAGACACATGAAACGAGGGGTTAATACGATAATAGGAAGGGAGTTTTAATCGATAACACACCTCGTTTATTCTCCTCAGGACTTTGAAGGGCCCTACACACTGCGGCCTCAGCTTCCGGCAGGGCAAGCGGAGGGGTAGGTTTCGGGTCGAGAGCCAGACCCTTTCCCCCGGTACAAACACGGGGGCCTCACTGCGGTGGCGGTCAGCGCTCCTCTTCTGCCTAGTAGTAGCTTGTTGGAGGGACTCCTGGACGGCCCTCCAGGTCTCTTTGGAGCGCTGTACCCACTCCTCCACCGCAGGAGCCTCGGTCTGGCTCGGATGCCATGGTGCCAGGACCGGCTGGTACCCCAACACACACTGAAAGGGGGACACATTAGTAGAGGAGTGGCGTAGGGAGTTCTGGGCCATCTCGGCCCAGGGAATGTATCTCGCCCACTCCCCTGGCCGGTCCTGGCAATACGACCGCAGAAACCTACCCACCTCCTGGTTCACTCTTTCCACCTGCCCATTACTCTCGGGGTGAAAACCGGAAGTCAAGCTGACCGTGACCCCCAGACGCTCCATGAACGCCCTCCATACTCCGGACGTGAATTGGGGGCCCCGATCAGAAACGATGTCCTCCGGCACCCCGTAGTGCCGGAAGACGTGAGTGAATAAGGAACGGGGAGGGGTTGCAACTTCCCTCTAGGAAGGTGCCTAGGAGCCTTACTCTCAGCGCATACCGAACAGGAGGAGACATAAACCCTAACGTCCCGAGCTAAGGTAGGCCACCAATACCTCCCCCGAAGGCTCCCCACTGTCCTCGTCACCCCAGGGTGACCCGAGGAGGGTAGGACATGAGCCCACCGAATCAGTCGGTCCCGAACACCAAGCGGTACGTACTTACGGCCCGCCGGACACTGAGGAGGCGCGGGTTCCGCCCGTAGCGCCCGCTCGATGTCCGAGTCCACCTCCCATACCACTGGCGCTATCAGCCTCGAGGCGGGGATGATGGGAGTGGGTTCGGTGGTCCTATCCTCCGTGTCGTAAAAGGCGGGACAATGCGTCAGCCTTTACGTTTTGGGAGCCTGGTCTATAGGACAACGTGTACCGAAACCGGGTGAAAAACATGGCCCACCTTGCCTGACGCGGGTTCAGTCTCCGAGCTGCCCGAATATACTCCAGATTCTGGTGGTCGGTCCAGATGAGAAAGGGGTGCTTAGCCCCCTCAAGCCAGTGTCTCCACACCTTCAGAGCCCTGACCACCGCTAACAACTCCCGATCCCCCACATCATAGTTACGCTCCGCTGCACTGAGCTTACTAGAGAAGAAAGCGCAGGGGCGGAGTTTTGGTGGCGTACCCGAGCGCTGTGATAGCACGGCACCCACCCCAGCCTCGGACGCGTCCACCTCCACTATGAATGCCAAAGAGGGATCCGGATGCGCCAACACGGGAGCATCCGTGAACAGAGCCTTCAACCTGTTGAAAGCTCCGTCCGCCGCCGCCGACCACCGCAACCGCACCGGGCCCCCCTTTAGCAGTGAGGTAATGGGAGCCGCCACCTGGCCAAAACCCCGGATAAATCTCCGGTAGTAGTTGGCAAAACCCAAAAACCGCTGCACCTCCTTTACCGTGGTTGGAGTCGGCCAATTACGCACGGCCTTTATGCGGTCACTCTCCACCACCACCCCCGAGGTGGAAATGCGATAACCCAGGAAGGAGACGGCTTGTTTGGAGAACACACACTTCTCAGCCTTGACGTATAGGTCATGCTCCAGCAGTCTGCCAAGCACTTTGCGCACCAGAGATACATGCGCGGCGTGAGTAGTTGAGTAGATCAGAATGTCATCGATATACACAACTACCCCCTGCACGTGCAGGTCCCTGAGAATGTCGTCTACAAAGGATTGGAAAACGGCTGGAGCATTCTTTAACCCATACGGCATGACGCAGTACTCATAGTGGCCCAATGTGGTACTAAATGCGGTTTTCCACTCGTCTCCTTTCCGAATACGCACCAGACTGTACGCGCTCCTGAGGTCCAGTTTTGTAAAGAACTGCGCTCCGTGAAATGATTCCACCGCCGAAGCGATGAGAGGTAGTGGGTAACTAAACCCCACTGTGATGGCATTTAGACCTCTATAATCAATACACGGACGCAAACCTCCCTCCTTTTTCTTCACAAAAAAGAAACTCGAGGAGACGGGTGAGATGGAGGGCCGAATGTACCCCTGTCCCAGAGACTCCGCGACATATGTCTCCATAGCCAACGTCTCCTCTTGGGACAAAGGGTACACGTGACTCTTAGGAAGCGCAGCGTTAACCTGGAGATCTATCGCACAATCCCTACCCGGTCGATGTGGTGGTAATTTCGTCGCTTTCTTTTTACAGAAAGCGATTGCCAAATCGGCATACTCGGGGGGAATGCGCACCGTGGAACCCTGGTCTGGACTCTCCACCGACGTGGCACCAATGGAAACTCCCAGACACCTTCCAGAACACTCCTCTGACCACCCCTGGAGAACCCCCTGTCTCCACGAAATATTGGGATTGTGCCGGGCCAACCAGGGAACACCCAGCACCACTGGAAACGCAGGCGAATCAATAATAAAGAGACTGATACGTTCCCTATGATTCCCCTGCGTTACCATGTCCAGGGGAACTGTGACCTCCCTGACCACCCCTGACCCTAATGGCCGGCTATCTAGGGAGTGAACGGGAAAGGGAGAATCTATCGGCACAAGCGGAACGCCCAACTTACGGGCGAGTCCGCGATCCATAAAGTTCCCAGCTGCACCTGAATCGACTAGTGCCCTATGCTGGGAAGAGGGAAAAAAATAAAGGAAAAAAATTGAGACAAACATGTGACCAACAGGGGGTTCTGGGTGAGTTTGGTGCTGACTCACCTGGGGTGATCGAGAAGCGTTCCGCCTGACATCTCGACTCCCAGACAGACCCCCCCAGCACCGGTCGAACGTGTGTCCTCTCTGACCACAGTTGGTGCAGGGGGGGCCTCCTCCTCCGGTACCCCTAGGCGCGGCCCCTCCCAACTCCATCGGGATGGGAGCCGGGGCGCTGGGTGGTGGAACGCACAGGACCCTCTCCGAACGCCTGCGGGCAGCCAGCAGAGTATCCAGTCGGATGGACATGTCAATAAGTTCATCTAGAGAAAGCGCGATGTCCCGACACGCTAGCTCCCTGCGGACGTCCTCCCGGAGACTACACCGGTAGTGGTCAATAAGGGCCCTGTCGTTCCACCCTGATCCCGCGGCCAAGGTCCGGAACTCCAGCGCGAAATCCTGTGCGCTCCTCTTCTCCTGCCTGAGATGAAATAGTCTCTCACCCGCCGCTCGGCCGTCTGTGGGGTGGTCAAACACGGCACGAAAACGACGGGTAAACTCCGGGTAGTGCTCCTTCGCGGAGTCCGGGCCATTCCAGACTGCGTTGGCCCACTCCAGAGCACGACCCGTTAGGCAGGAGACGAGGACACTCACCCTCTCCGCTCCCGAGGAAGTGGGGCGAACAGTGGCCAGGTATAGCTCCAGTTGGAGTAAGAACCCCTGACAACCTGCCGCTGCTCCATCATAATCCCTCGGGAGCGTAAGACGGAGCGCGCTGGAGCCGGGGGATGAAGAGTCCTGGGGGGGGGAGCCGAAGGTGGAGAGAGGAGCCCACTCCTCTCCCATCGCTCCATTCTCTCCATCATTTGGTCCATGGCGGATCCGATCCGATGGAGGACAGTTGTGTGGTGGAGAACCCGTTCCTCCATCGATGGGAGAGGGTTGGCTGCTGCTCCTGCTGACTCCATTTAAATTGGTGCGGGATTCTGTAACGACCTGGGTGTCGGTGGGGTGTGAAATCAGACGCAGGAACAGCAGAGCTTCAATGCGGTGATATTTAATGCCTAACCGGCAAACCAAAATGTCCAACACGGACTTACTGGGTGTCATAAACACCTGTCTGCTAACACGGGAGACAAACCCAGTACACAATACAAAACCCACTCCCGAAATCCACAGCAACAGACGAACAATCCCGCACAAAGAAGCATACAATCTGGCTGGCTAATAAAGCCACACTAATTGCCAATTACCCCAAACCAGGTGATACAAATAAACACATAAGGAGGGGGAGGAAAAAGAGTCAGTGGCAGCTAGTAGGCCGGTGACGACGACCGCCGAGCGCCACCCGAACGGGAAGGAGAGCCTGCCTCGGTTGAAGTCGTGACACATAGAAACACATTGAATAACAGATTCATACATGGAAAAACAGATACAAAAGAATACATCAAAAGGAAGTTTGTTTTGAAATGTCTGTCCTATCTATATGGCAGATCTAGACCAGATCTAGACCAGATCTAGACCTAGTGGTTAGAGCGTTGGACTAGTAACCGAAAGGTTGCAAGATTGAATCCCCGGAGCTGACAAGGTAAGAATCTGTTGTTCTACCCCTGAACAGTTAACCTACCTTTTGGGATGTCTCCTGGTCTGACAAACACGCTCTAGTTCTGCCACCTTTCACCCCGTAGATGCGGAAGTGCAACATCGGTGGAAGCGGTGGATTGAGACACAGATCATTCAACAAGCAAAGATCTCTAGCTCAAATAGACAGATATTGATGGGGGTTTAATTATTATGCTAATTAGATTTCCGACACAGAGCAGACATCGACTCTTATCTTTTCATATGCAAGGCTCGTATTCCTGACCTATAACAAAGAGTACTAAATCATTTTAGTGCGTGATAACATTGCAACTGTTAACTCCTATGTTTGCCATGAGTCTAACAACTATGATCTTGTTATTCTCCATTATTATTTATTTTTGTGATAATTGCCAACGTCTGTATCTTTGTAACCCCTGCCAACTGATATAACGTAACGTATGACTGATTAACACTATTCAACTGGAAATCTGTCTCATGTTCCTTTCAGTCTATAGTTCAAGTCAGTGTTTAACCAACACAAACATCTAGTTCCACCAATATCTAATCTGGACATGACATCTTGGGTTTGCTCCTGAGTAGCGCAGCGGTCTAAGGCATTGCATCTCAGTACTAGAGGCGTTACTACAGACCCTGGTTTGATTCCAGACTGTATCACAACCGATCGTGATTGGGAGTCCCATAGGGCGGCGCACAATTGGCCCAGACTTGTCCGGGTTAGGGTTTGTCCGGGGTAGGCCACCGTTGTAAATAAGAATTCGTTCTTAACTGACTTGCCTAGTTAAATAAAGGTTAAATAAAAAAATAGCAGTGTTTCGTTACTTGTCATGTTTTGTGTTTTTTGTGGACCCCGGGATGAGTAACTGCTGCATGTTCAAAAAGATGATGGGGATCCAAATAAATAAATAAACTGTTGCTCCCCATGGTGCACGTCATCACACGACCTAATGACCAGCATTCCCAATGGCCATCCCGGTCAACTAACAGGCTCGCTGTAATTATTTTCATGGTATATAGTCTGACTACAGTTCACTCTGGGCTCACAACAATCCTTAACCATTTTGATATGTCTACAGTAAATAGTACAGTAAATATGTCTACAGTAAATATGTCTACAGTAAATATTTCTACAGTAAATATGTCTACAGTAAATATGTCTACAGTAAATAGTACAGTAAATATGTCTACAGTAAATATTTCTACAGTAAATATGTCTACAGTAAATATGTCTACAGTAAATATGTCTACAGTAAATATGTCTACAGTAAATATGTCTACAGTAAATATTATCAGACCGTTTTCTCAGCAGTGTTGCAATAACCCACACACAATAACTATATTTCCTCAAGCCTATGTTTATAAACTTTTCGTATAATTTCAGCTCTGGTATAACGATTTTTGAGGGAAATAGTGTTGTGTCTTTATTCAAAGAGAAGTTTCCATGCGTAATGTGTCAAGAGGATATCTGTCTAATCCTAAAATCTATTTCTGGCTTCTAGAATTTAGACACGTGAGTGAATCTTTGTTTTTAACACCGGAGGCTTTGTAAATGTGTCATACATAATGCGATTGAACCGTGTTTATTAACGTCAAAAAGATAACTGCCATAATGCGATGGAAACGTGTTTATTAACATCAAAAAGATAACTGCCATTAAAAAAAGACAGTACGTTCCATCTGTTCCATGCGCACGCCACCTGAAGCGACAGAGAGATTACATCTAACGGAATTCAATATGTGTGTCCCAAATGGCACCCTATTCCAATAGGGCTCTAGTCAAAAGTAGTGCACTAAGTACAGAATTGGGTGCCATTTTGGGAGACATTTTAACTCTCTGGAGCCCTCGTATCCCATACATAATCCAGATGGGGATTAAAATGTTTCATATCTCTACAGTTTATTAGTGATTTCCTGTGTAAAAATATTATGGCCTCTGCATACCCCAAGAGGTCTGGGCCATTTTGCTGGAACAAGCCTACGGTGGCTTTTCTTCCCTCTAAATGACTGTTTATTAAGCTACTCTGGTTTAATTTCTCTGGCATTATACCAGCCATCCCATCTGAGCTGTCTGTTTGGGATAAATCTCAATTTTATTTTATTGTGGTGAATTTGTCCGGTAGCTTTTTCTTGGCTATTATCGAATGAGCAACCTTCTGGACCACTGACTTGCAGCCCCAATAGAATTACACACCCAGAAAGAGACAGAGAGAGACAGAGAGACAGAGAGACAGAGAGAGACAGAGAGACAGAGAGACAGAGAGACAGAGAGACAACGAGAGACAAAGAGAGAGAGAGAGAGAGAGAGAGAGAGAGAGAGAGAGAGAGAGAGAGAGAGAGAGAGAGAGAGAAAAAGAGACAAAGAGACAAAGAGAGAGAGAGCGCATCGGCCTCCACAGCCAAATGAAATGGCACCAATGCCAGAATCACTTTTACCCACCCCTACCCCCCAACCACAAGAGGGGCATCTAACCCCCCCACCCCCCAACCACAAGAGAGGCATATGACCCCCCCACCCCCAAACACAAGAGGAGCATCGTCATCATCGACTACGATGGACAGCCAAGAATCCGGATCTAGTTCATTTAGATAAAGCCTAATGCCCTCAAACTCAACTCTGGACCTGGAAACCCGAATCAACTGCTTTTTAAAAGTATTTTCCCCTAATGAAGGATTTAGACCTGGGACCCCAGGTAAGTGCAATTAATTATCAGGTAGAACGGTAAACTAGCAGGCTCCGGACCTCATAGGGTAAGAGTCGAATACCCCTGACCTGCTGTCTCACAGATGGTAACACAGGGCAGAAACACACACACACACAGCTTTGAGTCAGGAGTTATCGCTATAGAGTGCTGATTAATACCCACAGTCCCAATTCAATTAAAACTTTATTGTCTCAATTTAATTCAAACTTGATTGTCGCCACAGGCAGCATCATTTCTGCTTGCATTCAAAACAATACAGTTTACTTTCTTTAGCGAAACAATATTTTTATATTTTGTTCTTGGTTTAACAAATGTTGTCTCATCTCTTTCAACACAACGGGAGACAAAGGAGACGAGAGACGAAGAAAGACCGAAAGGAAGCATAATTCATTTACCAAGACTTTGAAGTGAGTTTTTTTATTTTTATGTATAATTATAACTCTCTGTGTGTAAGATAATCAGATTTCCCTCATGGAGGAGGAAAAGTTGCCTTGGCTAAACTCAAACGACAGTTCTCTGCTTTACAGAGAGAACCATCCCCAAAGTGAATTGAGAGATTATTATCACAAACACATTTGTTGTACTATCCTTGTGGAGACCAAACAGTTATTTCCAATTCAAAATACTTTTTCCCCTAACCCTAAACTAAATTAGCCTTAACCCCAAACCTCTTAACCTTTGTTACGTGGACCCTCGGGAGTCAGGAAGGAAGTGCATCTGGTGAGTTTAGTAATAAACAGAACAAACCAAGAAACACGGGTAGCATGCGTACAGACATGAAACACATAGTCAATACTGCCCGGGGAATGGAGCGAAGGGAGTGACAGATATAGGGGAGGTAATCAGTGAAGTGATGGAGTCCAGGTGTGCCTAATGATGAAGCGCAGGTGCACATAATGATGAATGCCAGGTGTGCGTAATTCTGAATGCCAGGACCGGTGGTTAGTAAACCGGCAACGTGGAACGCAGGAGGGGAGGATCGGGAGTAGATGTGACAACCCTAACCCAACCCTAATCCTAACCCTAATTGTAACCCTAGCCTAAAAGAGCCTTTTTCTTTTTGGGGACCAGTGAAACGTCCCCACTTGTCTGAAATGTCCTTGTGACATCGGCTGATGTTAAAAGGGCTTTATAAATACATTTGATTGATTGATGTAATTGAATCCTGGCCTAAGACTGGATTTTTAGTGTGATTACTCTGGTTGATAGGATAGAATCCTGGCCTAAGACTGGATCTTTAGTGTGACTACTCTGGTTGATAGGATAGAATCCTGGCCTAAGACTGGATCTTTAGTGTGACTACTCTGGTTGATAGGATAGAATCCTGGCCTAAGACTGGATCTTTAGTGTGACTACTCTGGTTGATAGGATAGAATCCTGGCCTCAGACTGGATCTTTAGTGTGACTACTCTGGTTGATAGGATAGAATCCTGGCCTAAGACTGGATCTTTAGTGTGACTACTCTGGTTGATAGGATAGAATCCTGGCCTCAGACTGGATCTTTAGTGTGACTACTCTGGTTGATAGGATAGAATCCTGGCCTCAGACTGGATCTTTAGTGTGACTACTCTGGTTGATAGGATAGAATCCTAGCCTCAGACTGGATCTTTAGTGTGACTACTCTGGTTGATAGGATAGAATCCTGGCCTAAGACTGGATCTTTAGTGTGACTACTCTGGTTGATAGGATAGAATCCTGGCCTAAGACTGGATCTTTAGAGTGACTACTCTGGTTGATAGGATAGAATCCTGGCCTCAGACTGGATCTTTAGTGTGACTACTCTGGTTGATAGGATAGAATCCTGGCCTAAGACTGGATCTTTAGTGTGACTACTCTGGTTGATAGGATAGAATCCTGGCCTCAGACTGGATCTTTAGTGACTACTCTGTTTCCGCTGCTTAGCCAGACAATGAGGGCATTCATTAATAATTGGCTGCTAGGTGAGCTCGTGTCTAGGGATCAGGTACAGTTGAAGTCGGAAGTTTACATACACCTGAGTCAAATTCATTAAACCTCAGTTTTTCACAATTCCTGACATTTAATCCTAATAAAAATTCCCTGTCTTAGGGCAGGTAGGTCACCACTTTATTTTAAGAATGTGAAATATCAGAATAATAGTAGAGAGAATTATTTATTTCAGCTTTTATTTCTTTCATCACATTCCCAGTGGGTCAGAAGTTTACATACACTCAATTAGTATTTGGTAGCGTTGCCTTTAAATTGTTTAACTTGGGTCAAACGCGTTTCGGGTAGCCTTCCACAAGCTTCCCACAATAAGTTGGGTGAATTTTGGCCCATTCCTCCTGACAGAGCTGGTGTAACTGAGTCAAGTTTGTAGGCCTCCTTGCTTGCACACGCTTTTTCAGTTCTGCCCACAAATTGTCTATAGGATTGAGGTCAGGGCTTTGTGATGGCCACTAAAAATACCTTGACTTTGTTGTCCTTAGGCCATTTTGCCACAACTTTGGAAGTATGCTTGGGGTCATTGTCCATTTGTTTGACCCATTTGCGACCAAGCTTTAACTTCCTGACTGATGTCTTGAGATGTTGCTTCAATATATCCACATAATTTTCAATTCCTCATGATGCCATCTATTTTGTGAAGTGCACCAGTCCCTCCTGCAGCAAAGCACCCTCGGCTGATGTTAAAAGGGCTTTATAAATACATTTGATTGATTGATGTAATTGAATCCTAGCCTAAGACTGGATCTTTAGCGTGACTACTCTGGTTGATAGGATAGAATCCTGGCCTAAGACTGGATCTTTAGTGTGACTACTCTGGTTGATAGGATAGAATCCTAGCCTAAGACTGGATCTTTAGTGTGACTAATCTGGTTGATAGGATAGAATCCTGGCCTAAGACTGGATCTTTAGAGTGACTACTCTGGTTGATAGGATAGAATCCTGGCCTAAGCCTGGATCTTTAGTGTGACTAATCTGGTTGTTAGGATAGAATCCTGGCCTAAGACTGGA
Source organism: Salvelinus alpinus (assembly GCF_045679555.1). Lineage (NCBI taxonomy): Eukaryota > Metazoa > Chordata > Actinopteri > Salmoniformes > Salmonidae > Salvelinus > Salvelinus alpinus. The sequence continues at coordinate 39,243,592 of NC_092109.1, forward strand.
TCTTTAGTGTGACTAATCTGGTTGATAGGATAGAATCCTAGCCTCAGACTGGATCTTTAGTGTGACTACTCTGGTTGATAGGATAGAATCCTGGCCTAAGACTGGATCTTTAGTGTGACTACTCTGGTTGATAGGATAGAATCCTGGCCTCAGACTGGATCTTTAGTGTGACTACTCTGGTTGATAGGATAGAATCCTGGCCTCAGACTGGATCTTTAGTGTGACTACTCTGGTTGATAGGATAGAATCCTGGCCTCAGACTGGATCTTTAGTGTGACTACTCTGGTTGATAGGATAGAATCCTAGCATAAGACTGGATCTTTAGTGTGACTACTCTGGTTGATAGGATAGAATCCTGGCCTCAGATTGGATCTTTAGAGTGACTACTCTGGTTGATAGGATAGAATCCTGGCCTAAGACTGGATCTTTAGTGTGACTACTCTGGTTGATAGGATAGAATCCTGGCCTAAGACTGGATCTTTAGTGTGACTACTCTGGTTGATAGGATAGAATCCTGGCCTCAGATTGGATCTTTAGAGTGACTACTCTGGTTGATAGGATAGAATCCTAGCCTCAGACTGGATCTTTAGAGTGACTACTCTGGTTGATAGGATAGAATCCTGGCCTCAGACTGGATCTTTAGTGTGACTACTCTGGTTGATAGGATAGAATCCTGGCCTCAGACTGGATCTTTAGTGTGACTACTCTGGTTGATAGGATAGAATCCTGGCCTCAGACTGGATCTTTAGTGTGACTACTCTGGTTGATAGGATAGAATCCTGGCCTAAGACTGGATCTTTAGTGTGACTACTCTGGTTGATAGGATAGAATCCTAGCCTCAGACTGGATCTTTAGAGTGACTACTCTGGTTGATAGGATAGAATCCTGGCCTCAGACTGGATCTTTAGTGTGACTACTCTGGTTGATAGGATAGAATCCTAGCCTCAGACTGGATCTTTAGAGTGACTACTCTGGTTGATAGGATATAATCCTGGCCTCAGACTGGATCTTTAGTGTGACTACTATGGTTGATAGGATAGAATCCTAGCCTCAGACTGGATCTTTAGTGTGATTACTCTGGTGATAGGATAGAATCCTGGCCTCAGACTGGATCTTTAGTGTGACTACTCTGGTTGATAGGATAGAATCCTAGCCTCAGACTGGATCTTTAGTGTGACTACTCTGGTTGATAGGATAGAATCCTAGCCTAAGACTGGATCTTTAGTGTGACTACTCTGGTTGATAGGATAGAATCCTGGCCTCAGACTGGATCTTTAGTGTGACTACTCTGGTTGATAGGATAGAATCCTAGCCTCAGACTGGATCTTTAGTGTGATTACTCTGGTTGATAGGATAGAATCCTGGCCTCAGACTGGATCTTTAGTGTGACTACTCTGGTTGATAGGATAGAATCCTAGCCTCAGACTGGATCTTTAGTGTGACTACTCTGGTTGATAGGATAGAATCCTAGCCTAAGACTGGATCTTTAGTGTGACTACTCTGGTTGATAGGATAGAATCCTGGCCTCAGACTGGATCTTTAGAGTGACTACTCTGGTTGATAGGATAGAATCCTAGCCTAAGACTGGATCTTTAGTGTGACTACTCTGGTTGATAGGATAGAATCCTGGCCTCAGACTGGATCTTTAGTGTGACTACTCTGTTTCCGCTGCTTAGCCAGACAATGAGGGCATTCATTAATAATTGGCTGCTAGGTGAGCTCGTGTCTAGGGATCAGGTACAGTTGAAGTCGGAAGTTTACATACACCTGAGTCAAATTCATTAAACCTCAGTTTTTCACAATTCCTGACATTTAATCCTAATAAAAATTCCCTGTCTTAGGGCAGGTAGGTCACCACTTTATTTTAAGAATGTGAAATATCAGAATAATAGTAGAGAGAATTATTTATTTCAGCTTTTATTTCTTTCATCACATTCCCAGTGGGTCAGAAGTTTACATACACTCAATTAGTATTTGGTAGCGTTGCCTTTAAATTGTTTAACTTGGGTCAAAAGCGTTTCGGGTAGCCTTCCACAAGCTTCCCACAATAAGTTGGGTGAATTTTGGCCCATTCCTCCTGACAGAGCTGGTGTAACTGAGTCAAGTTTGTAGGCCTCCTTGCTCGCACACGCTTTTTCAGTTCTGCCCACAAATTGTCTATGGGATTGAGGTCAGGGCTTGTGATGGCCACTCCAATACCTTGACTTTGTTGTCCTTAGGCCATTTTGCCACAACTTTGGAAGTATGCTTGGGGTCATTGTCCATTTGTTTGACCCATTTGCGACCAAGCTTTAACTTCCTGACTGATGTCTTGAGATGTTGCTTCAATATATACACATAATTTTCAATTCCTCATGATGCCATCTATTTTGTGAAGTGCACCAGTCCCTCCTGCAGCAAAGCACCCCCACAACATGATGCTGCCACCCCCGTGCTTCACGGTTGGGAGGGTGTTCTTCGACTTGCAAGCCTCCCCCTTTTTCCTCCAAACATAACAATGGTCATTATGGCCAAACAGTTCTATTTTTGTTTCATCAGACCAGAGGACATTTCCCCAAAATGTACGATCTTTGTGCAGTTGCAAACTGCACTCTGTCAAACTGCAGTTAAATGGCGGTTTTGGAGCCGTGGCTTCTTCCTTGCTGAGCGGCCTTTCAGGCTATGTCGATATAGGACTCGTTTACTGTGGATATAGATACTTTTGTACCTGTTTCCTCCAGCATCTTCACAAGGTCCTTTGCTGTTGTTCTGGGATTGATTTGCACTTTTTTCACCAAAAGTACGTTCATCTTTAGGAGACAGAGCGAGTTTCCTTCCTGAGAGATATGATGGCTGCGTGGTTCTTACTACTTACTACTTACTATTATGTACTATTGTTTGTACAGATGAACATGGAACTTTCAGGCATTTGGAAATTGCTCCCAACGACGAACCAGATTTGTGGAGGTCTACAATTTTTCTTCTGAGGTCTTGGCTGATTTATTTAGATTTTCCCATGATGTCAAGTAAAGAGGCACTGAGTTTGAAGGTAGGCCTTGAAATACATCCACAGGTACACCTCCAATTGACTCAAATGATGTCAATTAGCCTATCAGAAGCTTCTAAAGCCATGACATAATTTTCTGGAATTTTCCAAGCTGTTTAAAGGCACAGTCAACTTAGTGTATGTAAACTTCTGACGCACTGGATTTGTGATACAGTGAATTAAAAGTGAAATAATCTGTCTGTAAACAATTATTGGAAAAATGACTTGTGTTATGCACAAAGTAGATGTCCTAACCGACTTGCCAAAACTATAGTTTGTGAACAAGAAATGTGTGGAGTGGTTGAAAAACGAGTTTTAACAACTCCAACGTAAGTGTATGTAAACTTCCAACTTCAACTGTAAGTAAAGTGGTCAGGTTAGGTGGGATAATCCATTCAAAATTCAGTCCGTTCAACATTCAGTCCGTTCAACAGTCAATCCGTTCAACATTCAGTCCGTTCAACATTCAGTCCGTTCAACAGTCAGTCCGTTCAACATTCAGTCCGTTCAACATTCAATCCGTTCAACATTCAGTCCGTTCAACATTCAATCCGTTCAACATTCAGTCCGTTCAACATTCAATCCGTTCAAAAAGGGCAGCAAAACCTTTTCTCTGTTCCGATCTGACAACAACAGAGAGAGAGAGTGTTTAAGCGACCATCGTTATTTCCCAAATGTCACCCTACGGGCCCTGGACAAAGGTAAAGCGAATAGGGTGCCATTTGGGATGCTCCTATGATTGAATTCTGTTAAGGTGCTCAGAGATCGGATCGCAAATCATTTCCTGATAACATCAGGGGTTCATAACATTGGGCTCCCGAGTGGTGCAGCGGTCTAAGGCACTGCATCTCAGTGCATAGAGGGATCACTGCAGTCCCTGGTTCAACTCCATGCGGTGTCATATTTGGCTGCGATTGGGAGTCCCATAGGGCGGCGCACAATTGGCCCAGTGTTGTCTGGGGGTAGGCTGTCGTTGAACGGACTGAATGTTGAACGGACAAATAAGAATTTGTTCTTAACTGGCTTGCCTAGTTAAATAAAGGTTACACAACATCAGAGTGAGAAACCTGGCCAATACCTCTCATATTACATGGTTGTACTAACAGACTGAAACAGGTTAATTCCAAAAATCTATGTTTAAATTTCAACAAGTAATAATAAATACACAGAATGAGTTAAAATAGCCCCCAAAAAGAATGTAGATGTTAAAACTGTAGGAGCATAACATCTCAATCTCCTCAACTCATCCTTGTCAAATCTCTCTCTACTGCAAATAATCAGGTTTATTGGTGAGTTACCACCTGAAAAGAATGACAATTAAATAGACTGCTTTTGATTAAATGATGTAAAAGATATCAAATACATCAGCGGAGGCTGCTGAGGGGAGGACGGCTCATAAATATGCCTGGAAGGGAGCAGATGGAATGGCATCAAACACATGTATTTGATACCATTTGATGTATTTGATACAATTCCACCTACTCCTCTCCAGCCATTGCCAAGAGCACGTCCTCCCCAAACATCCTGGGAAATACATGTATGTGTAGATTAATAACCCCATAGGGCTCTGTTCAAAAGTACTGGACTATATGGGGATTATGGTAACATTTGGGCTGCTTCCTGAATAACCAAAGTGAAACAATGACTTTGAGGGGGATCATGCTTAATCTATAGCTGGGTCTCTATAGCTGGGTCTCTATAGCTGGGTCTCTATAGCGGAGTCTCTATAGCTGGGTCTCTATAGCTGAGTCGCTATAGCTGGGTCTCTATAGCTGGGTCTCTATAGCTGAGTCTCTATAGCTGGGTCTCTATAGCTGGGTCTCTATAGCTGGGTCTCTATAGCTGAGTCTCTATAGCTGGGTCTCTATAGCTGGGTCTCTATAGCTGGGTCTCTATAGCTGGGTCTCTATAGCTGAGTCTCTATAGCTGGGTCTCTATAGCTGGGTCTCTATAGCTGAGTCTCTATAGCTGAGTCTCTATAGCTGTGTCTCTATAGCTGAGTCTCTATAGCTGAGTCTCTATAGCTGAGTCTCTATAGCTGAGTCTCTATAGCTGAGTCTCTATAGCTGGGTCTCTATAGCTGGGTCTCTATAGCTGGGTCTCTATAGCTGGGTCTCTGTAGCTGAGTCTCTATAGCTGGGTCGTTCCACCAATTGAGTACCTTTTGGGTTGTGTAAGTTAGTAAAACAAAACATTTGATTTCACCTCATTTCAACATTCTGACATAAAGAGCACATTTTCAACTTCATAAAACATGTTTTTCCCATCTCAAGAGTTTAAATCAATAAAATTACTATGGTAAGTGCCTTCAGAAAGTATTCACACCCTTAGACATTATCCACATTTTGTTGTGTTACAAGGTGGGATTAAAATAGATGAAAACATTATTTGTCAATGATCTACACAAAATACTGTTTAATGTCAAAGTGGAAGAAACAGTCTAACATTCTAAGAACCTTCCAGAAAGACAATCATCTCTGCAGCACTCCACCAATCAGGCCTTTATGGTAGAGTGGCCAGACAGAAGTCACTCCTCAGTAAAAGGAACATGATAGCCTGCTTGGAGTTTGCCAAAAGGCACCCAAAGGACTCTCAGACCATGAGAAACAAGATTCTCTGGTCTGATGAAACCAAGATTGAACTCTTTGGCCTGAATGCCAAGAGCCACGTCTCGAGGAAACCTGGCACCATCACTATGATGAAGCACGGTGGTGACAGCATCATGCTGTGGGGATGTTTTTCAGCAGCAGGGACTGGGAGACTAGTCAGGATCGAGGGAAAGATGAACGGAGCAAAGTACAGAGAGATCCTTGGCGAAAACATGCTCCAGAGTGCTCAGACTGGGGCAAAGGTTCACCTTCAAACAGGACAACGACTATAAGCACACAGCCACGACAACGCAGGAATGGCTTCGGGACACGTCTCTGAATGTCCTTGAGTGGCGCAGCCAGAGCCCGGACTTGAACCCGATCGAACATCTCTGGAGAGACCTGAAAATAGCTGTGCAGCGACACTCCCCATCCAGCCTGACAGAGCTTGAGAGGATCTGCTGAGAAGAATGGGAGAAACTCCCCAAATACAGGTGTGCCAAGCTTGTAGTGTCATACCCAAGAAGACCTGACGCTGTAATCGCTGCCAAAGTTGCTTCAACAATGAACTAAGGTAAAGGGTCTGAACACTTATGTAAATGTAATATTTCAGTTTTATTTTTAATAAATTAGCAAAAATGTCTAAACCTGTTTTTGCTTTGTCATTATGGAGCATTGTGTGTAGATTGATGAGAAAAAAACGATTTAATCAATCTTAGAATAAGTGTAAGAATAAGTGTAATCTAACAAAGTGGAAAAAGTCAAGGGGTCTGAATACTTTCCGAAGGCATTGTATATCTAATTTACACAAGTATTCAACCCCCTGAGTCAATAGATGTTAGAATCACCTTTGGCAGCTGTGAGTCTTTCTGGCTAAGTCTCTAAGAGGTTTGCACACCTGGATTGTAAAACTCTTCAAGCTTTGTCAAATTGGTTGTTGATCATTGCTAGACAGCCATTTTCATGTCTTGCCATAGATTTTCAAGCCGATTTAAGTCAAAACTGTAACTACACCACTCTGGAAATGTCGTCTTGGTAAGCAACTACAGTTTATATTTGGCCTTGTGTTTTAGGTTATTGTCCTGCTGAAAGGTACATTTGTCTCTGTGTCTGTTGGAAAGTAGACTGAACCAGGTTTTCCTCTAGGATTTTGCCTGTGCTTAGCTCTATTCCTATTCCTATTATTCCTAGCTCTATATCTTTTTATCCTAAAAAACTCCCTATTGCTTGCCGATGACCAGCATACCCATAACATGATGCAGCCACTACCATGCTAGAAAATATGAAGAGTGGTACTCAGTGAAGTGTTGTGTTGGATTTACCCCAAACATACGCTTTGTACTCAGGACATTAAGTTAATTTCTTTGCCACATTTTTTGCAGTTTTACTTTAGTGCCTTGAAAACAGGATGCTGTTTTGGAATATGTTTATTCTGTCCAGTCTTCCTTCTTTTCACTCTGTCAATTAGGTTAGATTTGTGGAGTAACTACAATGTTTTTGATCCATCCTCACTTTTCTCCTATCACAGCCATAACTATTTTAAAGTTACGATTGGCCTCATGGTGAAATCCCTGAGCGGTTTCCTTCCTCAGGCAACTGAGTTAGGAAAGACGCCTGAATCCATGTAGTGTCTTGGGTGTGTTTGAAATTCACTGCTCGACCGAGGGACCTTACAGATGTGGGGTGCAGAGATATACAGCGCCAGCGCTCTGAGGTGGCAGAGACCTTACAGATGTGGGGTGCAGAGATATACAGCGCCAGCGCTCTGAGGTGGCAGAGACCTTACAGATGTGGGGTGCAGAGATATACAGGGCCAGTGCTCTGAGGTGGCAGAGACCTTACAGATGTGGGGTGCAGAGATATACAGGGCCAGTGCTCTGAGGTGGCAGAGACCTTACAGATGTGGGGTGCAGAGATATACAGCGCCAGCGCTCTGAGGTGGCAAAGACCTTACAGATGTGGGGTGCAGAGTGTCTCATTGAGGAGTGTCTCATTGGGGAGTTGGGATATGGCGACCCTGGCCGTGACCCCACTCCCTGCGAGTGTCTCATTGGGGAGTTGGGATATGCAAAAAACACATTTCCATTACACAATTGTGTGTGTAACAGGACAAATATAAGAACACCCCCTAATTATTATTATTATTAATTACCATGCCCGGTTTTGCCAATGTAGCACCACCAAGCCTGTGAGTAGTGCAGACCGGGACCAAGGCTATATGCCAGTGTGCGCTCATTATCTGAGGAGGTGGGGGAGGGAGGGAGGGGAAAAGTAATAATTTAATATTTAGTAGTTAAATTAAGAAAATGCATCCTGATTGGGCACCTAGCCATGCATCGTCATAAGATATTGCCTTCATTACCTTGTTTAGGAAGCGCATTGGATCCCAGGGCAGGGTCAAATGTACCTTATTTTTCACAGACAGCTACAGCTAGCTTCGTTACATTTCTGGCGCACTGAATAAATATAGCTGGTTGGCTAAGCTTTGATCAGCATGGATATCCCAAAATGGCTGGGCATTGCCAAGAGCAAAAAAAAACTGATGGCAACCATGTCGAGACTGATGTCGCACTCACCGAGCAACCTGCTAGCCCGACCACCGAGGGTTGAGCAGCCTAGCAGCAAGTTCAATACCGCCCATCTCGTCACCCCACACACCCTGCAGACATGCAAGATCGAGAAGAGCCGTGGACTAGCACCAGCAGCGCGAGGGTAACATCACAACAAAAACTTGGTCCTGCACATCGATTACCTATCTAGCTTCTCAGAGAGAGATAGACATACAGTGGGGAGAACAAGTATTTGATACACTGCCGATTTTGCAGGTTTTCCTACTTACAAAGCATGTAGAGGTCTGTAATTTTTATCATAGGTACACTTCAACTTTGAGAGACGGAATCTAAAACAAAAATCCAGAAAATCACATTGTATGATTTTTAAGTGATTCATATGCATTTTATTGCATGACATAAGTATTTGATACGTCAGAAAAGCAGAACTTTATATTTGGTACAGAAACCTTTGTTTGCAATTACAGAGATCATACGTTTCCTGTAGTTCTTGACCAGGTTTGCACACACTGCAGCAGGGATTTTGGCCCACTCCTCCATACAGACCTTCTCCAGATCCTTCAGGTTTCGGGGCTGTCGCTGGGCAATACGGACTTTCAGCTCCCTCCAAAGATTTTCTATTGGGTTCAGGTCTGGAGACTGGCTAGGCCACTCCAGGACCTTGAGATGCTTCTTACGGAGCCACTCCTTAGTTGCCCTGGCTGTGTGTTTCAGGTCGTTGTCATTCTGAAAGACCCAGCCACGACCCATCTTCAATGCTCTTACTGAGGGAAGGAGGTTGTTGGCCAAGATCTCGCAATACATGGCCCCATCCATCCTCCCCTCAATACGGTGCAGTCGTCCTGTCCCCTTTGCAGAAAAGCATCCCCAAAGAATGATGTTTCCACCTCCATGCTTCACGGTTGGGATGGTGTTCTTGGGGTTGTACTCATTCTTCCTTCTTCCTTCTTCTTTCTCCAAACACGGCGAGTGGAGTTTAGACCAAAAAGCTCTATTTTTGTCTCATCAGACCACATGACCTTCTCCCATTCCTCCTCTGGATCATCCAGATGGTCATTGGCAAACTTTAGACGGGCCTGGACATGCGCTGGCTTGAGCAGGGGGACCTTGCGTGTGCTGCAGGATTTTAATCCATGACGGCATAGTGTGTTACTAATGGTTTTCTTTGAGACTGTGGTCCCAGCTCTCTTCAGGTCATTGACCAGGTCCTGCCGTGTAGTTCTGGGCTGATCCTTCACCATCCTCATGATCATTGATGCCCCACGAGGTGAGATATTGCATGGAGCCCCAGACCGAGGGTGATTGACCGTCATCTTGAACTTCTTCCATTTTCTAATAATTGCGCCAACAGTTGTTGCCTTCTCACCAAGCTGCTTGCCTATTGTCCTGTAGCCCATCCCAGCCTTGTGCAGGTCTACAATTTTATCCCTGATGTCCTTACACAGCTCTCTGGTCTTGGCCATTGTGGAGAGGTTGGAGTCTGTTTGATTGAGTGTGTGGACAGGTGTCTTTTATACAGGTAACGAGTTCAAACAGGTGCAGTTAATACAGGTAATGAGTGGAGAACAGGAGGGCTTCTTAAAGAAAAACTAACAGGTCTGTGAGAGCCGGAATTCTTACTGGTTGGTAGGTGATCAAATACTTATGTCATGCAATAAAATGCAAATTAATCACTTAAAAATCATACAATGTGATTTTCTGGATTTTTGTTTTAGATTCCGTCTCTCACAGTTGAAGTGTACCTATGATAAAAATTACAGACCTCTACATGTTTTGTAAGTAGGAAAACCTGCAAAATCGGCAGTGTATCAAATACTTGTTCTCCCCACTGTATCTCTGAGAAGCTACCCAGGAAAGGGCTGAAAATAGCCCATAATAATATATGTAGCCTTAGAAATAAGGTTCATGAAATCAATAACTTGCTAACATCAGATAACATTCGTATATTAGCCATGTCTGAGACTCACTTAGATCATTCATTTGATGATACAGAAGTAGCAATACAAGGATATAACATATATAGTAGAGCCAGGAATGCTTATGTGGGAGGTGTTGCTGTATATATTCAGAGCCATATCCTTGTAATGCTTAGAGAAGATCTTATGTTAAGTGTTATTGAAGTGTTGTGGTTGCAGGTTCACCTGACACATCTAAATTACTTTTATTTTTGGGTGTTGCTAGAGGCCACTAAGTGCTAACAGTCAGTATTTAAATAATATGTGTGAAATGCTTGATAGTGTATGTGATGTAAACAGAGAGGTCTACTTTCTTGGGGACCTGAATATTGACTGGTTTTCATCAAGCTGTCCACTCAAGAGGGAACTTCTCACTGTATCAAGTGCCGGTAATCTGGTTCAGGTTGTTAATCAACCTACCAGGGTGTTTACAAACACTACAGGATGTATTGTAGGATGTTTAGTAATACTGTAGAACTTTGTAGAACTTTGTTCTAAAGCTGTATCCGTACCCATTGAATGCAGTGATCACAATATAGTGGCTATATCCAGGAGAGACCCAAAGTTCCAACAGCTGGTCCTAAAATAGTGTATAAGAGATCATACAAAATCATTTGCTGTGACTTCAATGTGGATGATGACACAAATATTTGTTGGTCTGGTGTGATTAATGAGGAGCATCCAGATGCTGTACTTGATGAATTGATGAACTTGCTTCTTCCAATTATTCATAAACATTACTCATAAACATGCACCTGTTAAGAAACTGACTGTTAGAACTGTTAAGGCTCCATGGATTTATGAGTAAAAAAAACTGTTTTGAGAAATGTAGAAATGATGTGACTAAACTCAACAAAAAGCAGAAGAAACTGTATTATGAAGCCAAGATCAATGATACAGAATGATAGGGAATTAAATTATGGGCAGAAAGACAAATTAAACTCCATCTATCATAGAATCAGATGGCTTATTCATCACAAAACCATTTGATGTTGCTAATTATTATTATTTTAATTTTATTTAACCTTTATTTAACTAGGCAAGTCAGTTAAGAACAAATTCTTATTCACAATGACGGCCTACACCGGCCAAACCCAGATGACGCTGGGCCAATTGTGCACCGCCCTATGGCTCCCAATCACGGCTGGTTGTGATACACCCTGGAATGGAACCAGGGTGTCTGTAGTGACGCCTCTAGCACTGAGATGCAGTGCCTTAGACCGCAGTGATACAGCCTGGAATCGAACCAGGGTGCCTGTTGTGACTCCTCTAGTACTGAAATGCAGTGCCTTAGACCGCTGCGATACAGCCTGGAATCAAACCAGGGTTCGAATAGACGAATGCCAACAATGAAGAGTGAGCCATTCTAATGCATTTTAAAAAATGAATAATGAAAGAAAAGTATTGTAAGTTAGTGTGGGAGAGGTGGAAAATTATTGTTATCAATCAATAATGACAATCCTCCTGGCATTGACAATTTAGATGGAAAGCTACTGAGGATGGGATTTGAGTCTAAAGCCACTCCTATCTGTCATATCTTTAATCTGAGTCTAGAGGAAAGTGTTTGTCCTCAGGCCTGGATGGAAGCCAAAGTCATTCCGCTACTTAAGCGGCCTTTACTGGTTCTAACAGCAGACCTATCAGCTTGCTGCCAGCTCTTAGCAAACTGTTGGGAAAAATGGTGTTTGACCAAATACAATGCTATTTCTCTGTAAGTAAATTAACAACAGACTTTCAAGTGTGCTTATAGAGAAGGGCACTCAGCATGTGCTGCACTGACACAAATGACTGATGATTGGTTGAAAGAAGTTGATAATAAGAAGATTGTGTACTGTTAGAGTTCAGTGCAGCCTTTTATATTATTGACCATAATTAGGGCTCACGAAATTTTGTCAGATGGTGATTGTCAAGCAAATAACTGTCGGTGTCAGGGTAATTGACCGTTGTCATGACTCTCTCTCCAAACAATTACCTGCTACGTTTAATTATCACTCGATTAAATTAATCATGTAACAATTAAATGTAGTAGGTAATAGCAGTCATCACATTAATGATAGTCACGACCCCGTTAATTAACATTAACACATTTAGCATCTCCTGGCATCTCCTGGCTTCCACGGATGTAGCCCCTTGGAACATCTACATTTTAAAAAGTCTAATAAATCCATGTAATATAGCGTACACCTTCACAATAAATCCATTATTGATTTTAGACAGGTCTAAAGAAACATGATATGAAGAAAATGTAGTCTATTTCAGAAGATCAGAATAGCATACTTTGAGTTGTCCTTATGTTAGGCCGTGATTTGGCTATGCCATATGGCCGTGGGCTACACTAGTTAATTTAGCAGACAATATTTGCTTAGAATTCCGTAGCATTATTTTATATTATTTTATAGTATAGAGAATACAATTGAACAAAGCTGAATAAAATAGAAAGGATATTTTCTCCAAACGATTTGAGGGAGTGCGGACATTCTATTCTGTGTTGAGCGGTTAACAAAGAAATAGAAACAAAGAAATAGGTACTCCTATATGCTTCATTTAGAGTTATTAAACAATAAAATAATCTAACATGCTGACCAAACAGGACACGCATGTTGATTTTGTACCCCCACACCAGACACGATCATATCAAAACAAACTCTGAACCAATTATATTAATTTGGGGACAGGTCGAAAAGCATTAAACATTTATGGCAATTTAGCTAGCTAGCTTGCTATTGTTAGATAATTTGTCCTGGGATATAAACATTGGGTTGTTATTTTACCTGAAATGCACAAGATCCTCTACTCTGACAATTAATCCACAGATTAAACAATAAACTGAATTCCTTTCTCGTCATGCACAAGGTCCTCTACCACATTCCTCTGGCTACTTTTTTACTTCTTTTGACTTTAAATAGCAGTTGGCAACCAAATTTAACGTGCGTTACTACAACCGACTGAACGTCAGTTCATCTTTCAATCACCCACGTGGGTATATGCTCCTAAACACCAATGAGGAGATGGGAGAGGCCGGACTTGCAGCACGTTGAGCGTCACAAATAGAACCTATTTCTATTTTAGCGCCTGGCCACGCAGTCGCTCGCTGAGGTGCGCGAGCAGTCTGGGTGCAATGATTGAATAACATGTTTGTGTAAATAATTTTGCAACACTTGCGTACGCGATGTGAGCGGTGTGGCCAGCATGTAAGATTAAACAATAAGATTAAATAGTCGTAGATTAAACAATAAAATTAAGAAGAACCAGTTAAATAGGAGTCGCACTGTGTGTGTGTGTGTGTGTGTGTGTGTGTGTGTGTGTGTGTGTGTGTGTGTGTGTGTGTGTGTGTGTGTGTGTGTGTGTGATTTATAGTAGCTATATTAAATAGTGAGTCTCTCCCTGAGAGAGGTCAGTGTTATTACAGATCACTTCACTATATGACAGGCTAGTGTGGAAAATATGCAACCATTTCTCTTTCCCAGACTAACAGATTGCACCTGGGGCCTGATTGGGAACACGTGTTTGGATGGACCGCCACAGAAAGAAAGAAACAATGGTGTTTCTATTTTATTTGAACTTTATCTAATCCAAGAAGTCCCACTGAAGGGCAGGTACATTTCAGTATGTGTTACAAGGGGTTTGGGGTAAAATGCTAAAAGTATCTTTGTTTTAGATTTAAATCGTTTTAAGGCTAATGACGTGCATTCTGTAACAAATAACTTCAAATAACTTTGAAGGAGACAGAAAAAAACAATTGCATATGACTTGGGCACTGTGTTTTGCACAATGTGACATGCCTAAATGTTAAACCTTTAGTTGAAGCCTATTTATCAAACTGTCCCCTTTTTCTTTTTATGTCAGAAGGTCCAGCACCATCCTCAGACAATTGCTGTAATTTTTGGTCAAATTCTCATTTCTGGATAAGACCTAAAATAGTGGATAAAATGTTGCTATGTGACGAGTATTATGGCCCAATGAGAGGAGAAACAATAAATTAACAGCAATGGCTGTGGCTTGATTTCATTGGTTGATTTAGATTCAGTAAGAGAATACAGTGCCTTGCAAAAGTATTCATCCCCCTTGGCATTTTTCCTATTTTGTTGCATTACAACCTGTAATTTAAATAGATTTCTATTTGGATATCATGTAATGGACATACACAAAATAGTCCAAATTGGTGTTTCAAAAATTCTAAAAAGTAAAAAAAGGAAAAGTGGTGCATGCATATGTATTCACCTCCTTTGCTATGAAGCCCCTAAATTAAATCTGGTGCAATCAATTACCTTCAGGAGTCGCATAATTAGTTAAATAAAGTCCACCTGTATGCAATCTAAGTATCACATGATCTCAGTATATATACACCTGTTCTGAAAGGCACCAGAGTCTGCAACACCACTAAGAAAGGGGCACCACCAAGCGGCACTATGAAGACCAAGGAGCTCTCCAGACAGGTCAGGGACAAAGTTGTGGAGAAGTACAGATCAGGGTTGGGTTATAAAAAAATATCTGAAAATTTGAACATCCCACGGAGCACCATTAAATCCATTATTAAAAAATGGAAAGAATATGGCACCACAACACACCTGCCAAGAGAGGGCCGCCCACTAAAACTCACAGACCAGGCAAGGAGGGCACTTTAAAAATATATATATATTTCACCTTTATTTAACCAGGTAGGCAAGTTAAGAACAAGTTCTCATTTACAATTGCGACCTGGCCAAGATAAAGCAAAGCAGTTCGACACAAACAACAACACAGAGTTACACATGGAATAAACAAACATACAATCAATAATACAGTAGAAAAGTCTATATACAGCATGTGCAAATGAGGTAGGATAAGAGAGGTAAGGCAATAAATAGGCCATGGTGGCAAAGTAATTACAATATACCAATTAAACACTGGAATGGTAGGGTGTGCAGAAGATTGTCGAGTTACAGTTTTTACTTAAATCTACTTGAAAATCTATGTCAAGACCTGAAAATGGTTGTCTAGAAATGATCAACAACCAATTTGACAGAATTTTGAAAATAATAACGGGTGAATGTTGCACAATCCATGTGTGGAAAAGTCTTGGAGACTTACCCAAAAAGACTCACAACTGTGATCACTGCCAAAGGGGCTTCTACAAAGTATTGACTCAGGGGTGTGAACACTTATGTAAATTAGATATTTCTGTATTATAACATTTCAATAAAAAATAAAAAAATATTTTTTTAAATGCCATTATGGGGTATTGTAGATGGGTGAGATTTAAAAAAGTATTTAATCCATTTTGAATTCAGGCTGTAACACAACAACATGTGGAATAAGTCCAGAGGTATGAATACTTTCTGAAGGGACTATAAGTAGAAGTAGTCTGTGAATGGTGTGTGTGTGGGGGTGTGTGTGGATGTGTGTGATGTGTGTGTGGTGGTGTGTGATGTGTGTGTGTGTGTGGTCTGTGTGTGTGTAGTGTGTCTGTGTGGTGTGTGCCTAATCACATCTCTCTGTGTGTGTGTGTGGTGTGTGTGTGTAGGGGGGTGTGTGTGTGTGCTGTGTGGTGTGTGGTGTGTAGGGTGTGTGTGTGTGTGTGTGTGCGCACTTGCAAGAGTAGAGTTCTGCCTAATCACATCTCTCTGATTGGGTCTAAGTGGCAAGGAGATCCGGGCCCGTATCCACAAAGCGTCTCAGAGAAGACAATTTGTCATACGTGCTGAGAACAGAGACGTTTTACTCTGCCTCATATGTGCTGAGAACAGAGACGTTTTACTCTGCCTCATACGTGCTGAGAACAGAGACGTTTTACTCTGCCTCATACGTGCTGAGAACAGAGACGTTTTACTCTGCCTCATACGTGCTGAGAACAGAGACGTTTTACTCTGCCTCATACGTGCTGAGAACAGAGACGTTTTACTCTGCCTCATACGTGCTGAGAACAGAGACGTTTTACTCTGCCTCATACGTGCTGAGAACAGAGACGTTTTACTCTGCCTCATACGTGCTGAGAACAGAGACGTTTTACTCTGCCTCATACGTGCTGAGAACAGAGACGTTTTACTCTGCCTCATACGTGCTGAGAACAGAGACGTTTTACTCTGCCTCATACGTGCTGAGAACAGAGACGTTTTACTCTGCCTCATACGTGCTGAGAACAGAGACGTTTTACTCTGCCTCATACGTGCTGAGAACAGAGACGTTTTACTCTAAAAATAAAAGCTACGCATGAAGCCTCTTTAGTCATAAGAGTCACGCCTAGTCGACAGATATTTAGGACCAGCAGCAAAATAATCCTGTAGCAACAGGAAATGTGAATAATTATGTGGATTATAATTCATGGGCATTTTTCTTTAGGGCAAATCAAATCTGAAATTTCAAAGTGGAAATTACAAACTTTAGAAGCCTTTAAAAAAAGTAAAATACGCTTCAAATTTACAGCAACAAAAGAGTGATCAAATTAAGATCCCACATCTGTATTCATCCCAACATATTATGGAAGAATTAAGAGTAGGCAAAGCGATCATGTCAGACAAAAATGATATCAAGCCTTTAAACAATGCAACATTTGATATACAGTTACGTTCACCGTGGTTGGCTGAAGCAAACAATTGGGTTCACAGCTGGCGATGCCTCATCACGGTTATTCCCCATCATTTGCAGTAATATCAATGAGCGTCATCACTATCTCTCCTTTGTGGTACCTCAAACTGACTTTACCAGCTGAAATAAACCTTTATGAGCTGATTTCACTTGTCTTGGCAGTGTCTTAACATCATCCTAAAAGCTACGCAGACCAGGGAGTTTTTTAGTCTTGTGGATACAGTCCCCGGGGTCCTCATTACCAGCTGTCCCTGCCCAACACCACCAATGCCACCCTGTTCCCTACATAGCGCATTATTTTTTACCAGGACCCATAGAGCTCTGGTCAAAAGTAGTGCACTATGTAGGGAATAGGGCTCTGGACTATAGTAGTGCACTATGTAGGGAATAGGGCTCTGGTCTATAGTAGTGCACTATGTAGGGAATAGGCCTCTGGACTATAGTAGTGCACTATGTAGGGAATAGGGCTTTGGTCTATAGTAGTGCACTATGTAGGGAATAGGGCTCTGGACTATAGTAACTTAAGTTTTTCTACAAAAATTGGGCTATATGTTTTGATTTGTAATACATTGTCAGGCTGCATGATGTGACTCTGTGATGATGATTTGAAAAAAGTAGCTCTGCTTAGTTTTTTTAAAAGTTTTTTTTTGCGCAGGTTGTACAAACTTCGTCAGTCTCTCATTCACAATTTCAGAAGCACTTGATAATGCCTCGAATTTCCCTGCGGCATCCCCTTTGTGTGACCACAATACACCCTAAAAAAATCTTGCCTTTTGTCAGCTGCCTGCTCTGAAGCACCTCTTATCTCACTCACACGGCTCTGTGTCACGTGATCAGGTCTTTCTCACAGGCTACAAGTGAAGACAGACACATCGGGACGCAACTGCGCAAGTCTTCATCCTTATCCAATTCTAAGGTGCATATTAAAGATATTGGAAGAGCTGTCCTCATTTACTTTTCGTCAGCCAACAAGACGAGTAGGTCTAACAAACAGCAAAAGCACTAGCTTATGTCAATCTACTATCACCCATAGTACAAAAGTTGACCTATTTTGTGTGAGAAATAAAGATTCAAAACATAATCTGGGACAGTTAATTACTACAACCACTGGCATCAAAAACAGTTTTTTTACGCAATGAGGCTAATGCAATAGATCAGAGCATTCAGCTTAAATTGTTTATAAACAGTTAGGCTTTTTTTTCACATTATAAGCGCAGCGCTGCGCACACGGCAGTAGGCTGTAAGCCCGAATGTTCCATTACCCAGAAAACACCATAATCAAAAGTGACCACATATTTGATTATGCATGTAATGCTTTTATTATAAAGGTGCATTTTTATGGTGAAAATTATCTTCCCAAAACTTGAAACTCACGCACTGCATATGTATGTATGCCAGTTAGGCTCTAAACCCCTTGTGGATTACTGTGCTTAATTTTAAGAAAATACTTGGCCACTTTAGTTGTGATATAAACCTTATCAAAACATATAGGACTATGGCATAGGCTACATGAGGTGTGCGACTATGATTAGAAAATGTTGCAAAAAAAGGCTTTGTTTCCTGCCTTAAGCTGGGCATCTATTCACAATTGATAATATAGAATTCACAAGTGATAGGCTAACATTGTCACCCATCAGACTATTCTTAATTTTATCTTCTATTTACATATACTAAATAATATATGTGTGAAATTAGTTTTCATTTACTATGGACCATTATCATGCACCTGTCTCGAAATAGGGTCAGGGGGGAAAATACATGTCATCTCTAGACTTAAATAGCGAATGGAGGACGCTTATCCTGTGGTTCATTTTCCTGCCAGCCAGGTAGGCTATACTCCTGATGTAAAGATAAGCAATGTGCTTAATATTTTCTTAATATTAGGAAAGTTGAGAAATAAATATAATGGGCCTAGCCTATACAAAGCTGATGGGATCCTCCTCTTTTTAATAGAGGCATCACTCTGTTTTCTCGTGCAATTGCATAGCCTATAGAAATGGGCTCACGGGCTCTCATGAAAGTATTTGATTAGATTTTCGATCACATTTCCATTGACGTCAGAGTGATTAGAGGGACAATAGAGTGCTGAGTACCAGGCAGTTAGCAAGTTTGATAAGCTACTAATGACCATCCGCAGCATCAGAGCTGCTAATAATCAGAGAAGCCTAATTATCGTGACATATTCTCATCAGCAACCACAGCTAATGAAGTCACTGAAACACTTAACAGAGAGTTGCAGTCTGTTTTGGAATAGGTGGCCAGTAATAAACTGGTCCTGAACATCTTTAAAACTAAGAGCATTGCATTTGGCACAAATCATTGCCTAAGTTCTAGACGTCAGCTGAATCTGGTAATAAATGGTGTTGCTGTTGAACAAGTTGACCAGACAAAATTACTTGGCGTTACCTTAGATTGTAACTGTCATGGTCAAAACATTTAGATGCAATGCTTGTAAAGATGGGAAGAGGTGTGTCCGTAATAAAGAGATGTTCAGATTTTTTGATATTACACTCCACAAAGCAAGTCCTGCATGTTTTATCTTATCTTGATTATTGTCCAGTCATATGGTCAAGTGCTGCAAAGGAAGACCTAGTTAAGCTTAAGCTGGCTCAGAACATAGCCACACATCTTGCTCTTCATTGTAATCAGAGGGATGATATTAATGCTATGCCAGTCTCTCTTGGCCAGGAGTTGAGGAAACATGGACTGTGTCACTTCTTGTTTTTGTAAGAAACATTAATTTGTTGGAAATTCCAAATTGTTTGCATAGCCAACTTACACACACACTTACCCCACCAGACATGCCACCAGGGGTCTTTTCACAGAACAAATTCAAGGAAACTTACAGTATTATACAGAGCAATGAGTGCATGGAACTCCCTTCCATCTTATATAGCGTAAGTGAACAGCAAAACTAGTATAAAAAAAATGAAATACAGCAATACCTCACAGCACAACTCCTCTCCCCCATGTGACCTACTTGCTGACCTACACACTGAGTTCAGTCTGTCAAATCGGAGGGCCTGTTGTCCGGACTTCTGGCAGTCTCTATGGGGGTGCCACAGGGTTAAATTCTCGGGCCGACTCTCTTCTCTGTCTACATCAATGATGTCGCTCTTGCTGCTGGTGATTCTCTGATCCACCTCTACGCAGACGAAACCATTCTGTATATTTCTGGCCCTTCTTTGGACACTGTGTTAACTAACCTACAGACGAGCTTCAATGCCATACAACTCTCCTTCTGTGGCCTCCAACTGCTCTTAAATGCAAGTAAAACTATATGCATGCTCTTCAACCGATCGCTGCCTGCACCCGGCCGCCCGTCCTGGCCCTTCTTTGGACACTGTGTTAACTAACCTCCAGACGAGCTTCAACGCCCATCCAGCATCACTACTCTGGATGGTTCTGACTTGGAATATGTGGACAACTACAAATACCTAGGTGTCTGGTTAGACTGTAAACTCTCCTTCCTCACATTAAGCATCTCCAATCCAAAATTAAATCTAGAATCGGCTTCCTATTTCACAACAAAGCATCCTTCACTCATGCTGCCAAACATGCCCTCGTAAAACTGACTATCCTACCGATCCTTGACTTCGGCGATGTCATTTACAAAATAGCCTCCAACACTCTACTCAGCAAATTGGATGCAGTCTATCACAGTGCCATCCGTTTTGTCACCAAAGCCCCATATACTACCCACCACTGTGACCTGTATGCTCTCGTTGGCTGGCCCCATATTCGTCGCCAAACCCACTGGCTCCAGGTCATCTATAAGTCTCTGCTAGGTAAAGCCCCGCCTTTACCTATCTCAGCTCACTGATCACCACAGCAGCACCCACCCGTAGCACGCGCTCCAGCAGGTATATTTCACTGGTCACCCCCAAAGCCAATTCCTCATTTGTCCACCTTTCCTTCCATGTCTCTGCTGCCAATGACTGGAATGAATTGCAAAAATCACTGAAGCTGGAGTCTCATATCTCCCTCTCTAACTTTAAGCACCAGCTGTCAGAGCAGCTCACAGATCACTGCACCTATACAAAGCCCATCTGTAAATAGCCCATCCAACTACCTCATCCCCATACTGTTATTTTTTGTTGTTGTTGCTCCTTTGCACCCCAGTATCTCTACTTGCACATTCATCTTCTGCACATCTATCACTCCAGTGTTATTTGCTAAATTGTAATTATTTCGCCACCATGGCCTATTTATTGCCTTACCTCCCTTATCTTACCTCATTTGCACACACTGTAGATGTTTCTATTGTGTTATTGACTGTATGTTTGTTTATTCCATGTTTAACTTTGTGTTGTTGTTTGTGTCGCACTGCTTTGCTTTATCTTGGCCAGGTCGCAGTTGTAAATGAGAACTTGTTCTCAACTGGCCTACCTGGTTAAATAATTTTTTTAAGAATTATGTGTATGTACTGACATGTTTGTGTAACTGATAAATGCACACAAACACACACAAACAACATGTTAATGTTAACTTCTTGTCAATAGGGGGGCGCTGTTTTCACTTTGGAAAAAATCGTGCCCAAATGAAACGGCCTCGTACTCTTTTCTAGATCATACAATATACATATTATTATTACTATTGGATAGAAAACACTCAGAAGTTTCTAAAACTGTTTGAATTATGTCTGTGAGTAAAACAGAACTCATCTTGCAGCAAACTTCCATGCCGGAAGTGAAAAATCTGAAAACGAGGCTCTGTTTCAGGGCCTGCCTATTCAATTGCCTTATATTTATCGATATGCATGCACTTCATACGCCTTCCACTAGATGTCAACAGACAGTGGAAGGTGGAATGGGGTGTCTAGCTAGATCTGAGGCCGAACAAGAGCTTTTGGAGTGGCAGGTCAGGAATTTTCTTTGTCTACCAAGGCGCGCCGCGGAGCTCGACATTGGCTTCTGAAAAGCGTTACGTATACACGGCGAATATCTCCGGCTCTGATTTTTATTTGATTCATGTGATAATAACATCATAAAGTAGGTTTTTTCAACCAAGTTTTATCAGTTTATTCAACGTTTATTGGGACTTTTGGAATTTTCCGTTCTTTGCACCAAGAGTTGATGGGCATGTTCGCGCCACATGGCTAGCCAAGGTTGCTAATTCGACAGAAGAAATGGACATTCTAAAACCAAACAACGATTTATTCTGGACCAAGGACTCCTTGTACAACATTCTGATGGAAGCTCAACAAAAGTAAGAAAACATTTATGATGTTATTTCGTATTTCTGTGTAAAATGTTGAGTCCTATTCTCCGCCGTTTTGGTGAGCACTGTCTCGCAATAACGCAAGCTGTATGTTATGGTAAAGTTATTTTAAAAAATCTAACACAGCGGTTGCATTAAGAACCAGTGTATCTTTCATTTGCCATACAACAAGTATTTTTATGTAAAGTTTATGATGAGTTCTTTGGTCAGATTAGGTAAGTGTCCAAAATATCTCTGGAGATTCTGGTGAATCGATGCTACGTATTCACAATGTATAATCAGGATTTGTAGCTCTAAATATGCAAATTTTCGAACAAAACATAATTGTATTGTATAACATGATGTTATAAGACTGTCATCTGATGAATTTGTTCAAGGTTAGTGATTCATTTTATATCTTTTGCTGGTTTTTGCGAAAGCTACCTTTTGCGGTGAATAAATGCGTTTGTGTGTTTGGCTATTGTGGTAGGCTAATATAATTCTACATTGTGTTTTCGCTGTAAAACACTTAAAAAATCGGAAATATTGGCTGGATTCACAAGATGTTTATCTTTCATTTGCTGTACACCATGTATTTTTCATAAATGTTTTATGATGAGTATTTAGGTATTTCACGTTGCTCTCTGTAATTATTCTGGCTGCTTTGATGATATTTTTGATGGTAGCTGCAATGTAAAACTATGATTTATACCTCAAATATGCACATTTTCGAACAAAACATAAATGTATTGTATAACATGTTATAAGACTGTCATCTGATGAAGTTGTTTCTTGGTTAGTGACTAATTTTATCTCTATTTTGTCGGTTTTGTGAAAGCTACCTATGCGGTAGAAACATGGTGAAAATATGCGGTTGTGTGTTTGGCTATTGTGGTTAGCTAATAGAAATACATATTGTGTTTTCGCTGTAAAACATTTTAAAAATGGAAATGATGGCTGGATTCACAAGCTGTTTATCTTTCATTTGCTGTATTGGACTTGTGATTTAATGAAAATGATATTATATGATATCCCTGTCCTGTTAGGATAGTCAGCTTTTTTGATGAGGAGGATCCCGGATCCGGGAGAGAGAAGTGGTAGAGGTTTTAAATACCAAGTGTGCAAAGCTGTCATCAAGGTTAAGGGTGGCTAATTTGAAGATGTTACTGCATGATTCCATATGTGTTATTTCATAGTTTTGATGTCTTCAATATTATTCGACAATGTAGAAAAAAGTAAAATAAAGAAAAACTCTTGAATGAGTACATAGGTGTGTCCAAACTTTTGACTGGTACAGTAGGTAAATTGTAAAGTCTTTTGTCTGTAATGTGTCGGACCCCAGTAACACTAGCTATTGCCATTGCCATTGCCGTTGTCTAATAGGGATCCTAATAAATCAAATCTTTGCGAGGGAGTTTGGATGCGATTGATCGATGGGAGAGGGAAGCAGTGGACTTTTTCTGTCAATGTTGGAATACACGCTGAGAAAAGACAAGGAACTTGCAAAAGAATTTATCACAATTCCACGTAATGCCACATGTACATACCACAACATTCAGAACGAAATCATAGCTCTTATGAGTAAGATTGCCAGAGAGGAAATTGTGGTAACACTGAATGTAGATGTAACCAAAGACCCAAATGGATGCAAGAACTTTTCTATTGTCATTCGATATGTAGACGAGGAAAAACCATTGCTGCCAATGACAACAAGCAAGCAATGTGATGCTTTATCACTTACTAATCTTGTTTTCTCAGAACAAATGTTGGCCTGGAAATATTCTACGTCAACGCTACATCGGATGTCTGGGAAACACGGGGGTGTGCATAAAATATAGATACATTTCATAGTGAAGTGCAATATGTGCATTGCATTAATAATCAACTGCATTTGGTTTTGATGCATGCTATGTCATCTGAGGAGGCGATAGAGGCCTTTTCAGTGTGTCTAGCTCCCTGTACAATCTCTTTTGCAAACCTATGGTGGCTTCACAGTACACTGGGGAAAAACTGAAAATACTTCTTGATCTGAGATGGACTGGCCACCTCGCCACGGTGGCAATCATTTTGATATCAAGTGACAACATTCACAGAGATGCTCGGCGAAATCCAATCTACTCCCACATACAGTACCAGTCAAAAGTTTGGACACACCTAGTCATTCAAGGGTTTTTATTTAGTTTTACTATTTCTACATTGTAGAAGCTAATCATGTAAATGTAATTAACTAGAAAATCGGGGGCACCACGAAATAATGTTATTAGAGCTGTTATCTTCCAAATAAACTCTTAAAGACCTGGTAATCTTTTATCTTTACCTCAATAGCAGTCAATATTTAATCGTCACCTTATTTAATCTGAAGGTTGTGAGTTCGTTCCTCACAGGGGGCACCATTAATGTTGTGTTTTTGGCTATGCCCGGATTAAGTGATATGACATGCTATTCTATAAAATCCTTTCTCTGTAATTAATATTACCTGATTAAGATGATCAGGTAAATGTAATTAAATAGAAAGTCGGGGCACCACAATTTTTTTTTTATAGAGCTGTTATCTTCCGAATAAACTCTTAAAGATCTGGTAATCTTATACCTCAATAGCAGTCAATATTTAATAGTCACCTTATTCAGTCTCATCTGAAAGTTGTAAATTCTTGGTTATCTTCACGAACCCTGGCTAACAAGTTGAAACAGCAATTCAAAATGTTGATAAATTATTTATTTACTAAATAATCACACAGAATTACATCTACACAGAATGGATCATACATTGATTTCAAATTAAGTCATAAAGGAAAACGTCCCTAGCGGACGGAACAGATATGATGGCTGGTTACACAAAGAAAGGGGGTTGGGTTTTGAATGAAAGAGCGGGAAGACTGAGGAACAAAAAAATGTTGTGTCTCTATCGGGCCGTAGGCAGCTATGCTATCGTAAATACAGAATCTTATGCATTCTAAATAAGCGCTCATTTGAAAAAGGAAAATGCAAAAAATATTTACTCTGAGCTGCGCTTCGGTAGATTGGTCGTAGATAGAATGTCGGGTTGTCCAGCATGGATCTCTTGTTCTCTGAAGAATGTCTAGTGGTGAACTGGAGCGTGGTAGGATGGATACTCTGTCTGTCCTCTCCTAGCCCACGTTTACAGCTGCTGTTGCTAACGCAACGGCTATGAGGTATCACTTCTTTAGTGAATAAGAGTTCAAAGTTCATACCAAGTTGCCATACTTTAAGCTCATGCTATATTCTGGCTGGTATAGTCGAAATTCATCCTTTTGACGTGTTTATTGTCATTTTCACATGGAATTTCGATGCTAATTTTGTTAGGTTCTTGTCGTTCAACCAGAGCTCACGCTGAGGTTGGCTTAATTCTGTTGGTGATCTTGTCCTTTTAACGCAGGGACCGCAAGTCCTCACGTCCTTGGAACAGAAAGTTGAATTTCCGTCAATGGGTTTATATAGTGGTGAAAGAAGGGCGTGATTCATAGTTTACAACCAATGTCTGTTCACTTGGGCGGGGCCTCTTGAGTGAGCAGAGTTTCTCTATGACAAACCGTTCTCTCATTTAAGAAGCTAAAATTACATTTAATCTTTTCACACATAGTTTAATACTTAAACATTTAAATTGCACAACAATTCCATGTGAATCTGATTAGAATGTGTCGACTAGAATGTGTCGACTTTCCAAGATACAGTTTATGTCATCCTGTCATTCGTAGTAATGTCTCAGACAACAACTGATCTGAGATCATATTCATTAAGTACCAACGCATATTTTCAACTGGTTGGATTACCGAAATAGGGTTCCGTTTCCCACCTTTTGATGTTACCAGACACTCTTTGTTGCAAAGGCTTTACAAGAGTCAACTCTATAAAGTAGAGAGAGAGAAAAGGGGGAAGGGTATTTATGGGGGTCATAAACCTCCCCCAACAGGCCAACGTCATGACACTGTCATCAAGGCAAAGGGTGGGTACTTTGAAGAATCTCAAATATAAATATACAGAAAATAGTAAAAATAAAGAAAAACCCTGGAATGAGTAGGTGTGTCCAAACGTTTGACTGGTACTGTATGTGTAGTACTGTGCACCTCCCATAGTCTGTTCTGGACTTGTGGATTGTGAAGAGACCTCTGGTGGCATGTCTTGTGGGGTATGTATGGGTGTCAAAGCTGTGTGCTAGTAGTTTAAACAGACACCTCAGTGCATTCAGCTATGTTATTAATGTTAGCTCTCTGGGCACATTTAATGGCCAGCCGTGCTGCCCTGTTCTGAGCCAATTGTTTTCTGTGGTATCTCTTGGTGGCACCTGACCACACGTACTGAACAGTAGTCCAATTGAGACAAAACTAAAGCCTGTAGTACCTGCCTTGTTGATAGTGTTCTTTAAAAGGCAGAGCAGCGCTTTAATATGGACAGACTTCTCCCCATCTTAGCTACTGTTGTATCATCATGTTTTGACCATGATGGTTTACAATCAGGTGTTACTCCAAGCAGTTTAGTCACTTGCTCAATTTCAACATTATTTATTGCATGTTTAGTTGAGGTTTAGAGTTTAGTGAATGATTTGTCCTAAATACAATGTTTTTATGTTTTTGAAATATGTAGGACTTATTTATTCCTTGCCAACCCATTCTGAAACGAACTGCAGCTTTTGTTAAGGGTTTACTCAAAGCCAGTGGCAGAGGCAGCAGGCTGTTAGCCAGCCTGCTAGCTTAGTGGAGTCTGCCACTAGCACAGTCAGTGTAGTCAGCTCAGCTATCCGCATTGAGACTGTCTGTGCCTCGATCTAGGTTGGGCAAAAATAAACATGGCGGTGATTGTTTTAGCAATCTCACTGGAATAAACACCTCCTCCATTCCTGCCATGATTGAAAGAGATCGTGGTACCTCACATCTCAAAATAGGGCTACTTAATGTTAGATCCCTCACTTCCAAGGCAGTTATAGTCAATACTAATCACTGAACATTATCTTGATGTGATTGGCCTGACTGAAACATGGCTTAAGCCTGATGAATTTACTGTGTTAAATGAGGCCTCTCCTCCTGGTTACACTAGTGACCATATCCCCCGTGCATCCCGCAAAGGCGGAGGTGTTGCTAACATTTACGATAGCAAATTTCAATTTACAAAAAGCAAAAACGACTGTGTTTTCATCTTTTGAGCTTCTAGTCATGAAATCTATGCAGCCTACTCAATCACTTTTTAATGCTACTGTTTACAGGCCTCCTGGGCCATATACAGCATTCCTCACTGAGTTCGCTGAATTCCTATCGGATCTTGTAGTCATGGCAGATAATATACAATTTTTTGGTGACTTTGATCATTCACGTGGAATAGTCCATAGACCCACTCTGAAAGGCACTCGGAGCCATCATCGACTCAGTGGGTTTTGTCCAACATTTCTCCAGACCTACTCACTGCCACAGTCATACTCTGAACCTAGTTTTGTCCCGTGGGATAAATGTTGTGGATCTTAATGTTTTTCCTCATAATCCTGGACTA
The DNA here is from genome assembly GCF_045679555.1 of Salvelinus alpinus. Lineage (NCBI taxonomy): Eukaryota > Metazoa > Chordata > Actinopteri > Salmoniformes > Salmonidae > Salvelinus > Salvelinus alpinus. The sequence goes on from NC_092109.1 coordinate 39,270,992, forward strand.
TCGGACCACCACTAATCTGCTCAGACCCCAACCAAGGATCATAAAAAGCCGTGCTATAAATTCTCGGACAACCCAAAGATTCCTAGATGCCCTTCTAGACTCCCTTTGCCTACCCAACAACGTCAGAGTGCAAAAATCAGTTAACCACCTATCTGAGGAACTCAATTTAAACCTTGCGCAATACCCTAGATGCAGTTGCAACCCTAAAAACAAAAAACATTTGTCATAAGAAACTAGTTCCCTGGTAAACAGAAAATACCTGAGCCCTGACGCAAGCTTCCAGACAATTGGAACGGAAATGGCGCTACACCAAACTGGAAGTCTTCCGACTAGCTTGGAAAGACAGTACCGTGCAGTATCGAAGAGCCCTCACTGCTGCTCGATCATCCTATTTTTCCAACTTAATTGAGGAAAATAAGAACAATCCAAAATTTATTTTTGATACTGTCGCAAAGCTAACTAAAAAGCAGCATTCCCCAAGAGAGGATGGCTTTCACTTCAGCAGTGATAAACTCATGAACTCCTTTGAGGAAAAGATTATGATCATTAGAAAGCAAATTACAGACTCCTCTTTAAATCTGCGTATTTCTCCAAAGCTCAATTGTCCTGAGTCTGCACAACACTGCCAGGACCTAGGATCAAGGGAGACACTCAAGTTTTTTAGTACTATATCTCTTGACACATTGATAAAAATAGTCATGGCCTTTAAACATTCAAGCTGCACACTGGACCCTATTCCAACTAAACTACTGAAAGAGCTGCTTCCTGTGCTTGGCCCTCCTATGTTGAACATAACAAACTATCCACCGGATGTGTACCAAACTCAGTAAAAGTGGCAGTTATAAAGCCTCTCTTGAAAAAGCCAAACCTTGACCCAGAAAATATAAAAAACTATCGGCCTGTATCGAATTCCTCTCAAATTTTTGGGAAAAAGCTGTTGCGCAGCAACACACTGCCTTCCTGAAGACAAACAATGTATACGAAACGCTTCGATCTGGTTTTAGACCGAATCATAGCACTGAGACTGCACTTGTGAAGGTGGTAAATTACCTTTTAATGGCGTCAGACTGAGGCTCTGCATCTGTCCTCGTGCTCCTAGACCTTAGTGCTGCTTTTGATACCATCGATCACCACATTCCTTCGGAGAGATTGGAGTTCTGGCCTGGTTTAGAGCTTATCTGTCAGAAAGATATCAGTTTGTGTCTGTAGATGATTTGTCCTCTGACAAATCAACTGTACATTTCGGTGTTCCTCAAGGCTCCGTTTTAGGACCACTATTGTTTTCACTAGAAATGTTACCTCTTGGTGATGTCATTCGGAAACACAATGTCAACTTTCACTGCTATGCGGACAACACACAGCTGTACATTTCGATGAAACATGGTGAAGCCTGGAAGCCTGTGTTTCAGACATAAGGAATTGGATGGCAGCAAATGTTCTAATTTTAAACTCGGACAAAACAGAGATGCTAGTTCTAGGTCCCAAGAAACAAAGAGATCTTCTGTTGAATCTGACAATTCATCTTGATGGTTGTACAGTCGCCTCAAATAATACCGTGAAGAACCTCGGCGTTACTCTGGACCCTGATCTCTCTTATGATGAACATGTGAAGACTGTGTCAAGGACAGCTTTTTTCCATCTACGTAACATTGCAAAAATCAGGAACTTTCTGTCTAAAAATGATGCAGAAAAATGATTCCATGCTTTTGTCACTTCTAGATTAGACTACTGCAATGCTCTCCTTTCCGGCTACCCGGATAAAGCACTAAATAAACTTCAGTTAGTGCTAAACACGGCTGCTAGAATCTTGACTAGAACCAAAAAATGTGGTCACATTACTCCAGTGTTAGCCTCTCTACACTGGTTTCCTGTTAAGGCCAAGGCTGATTTCAAGGTTTTACTGCTAACCTACAAAACGTTACATGGGCTTGCTCCTACCTATCTTTCTGATTTGGTCCTGCCGTACATACTTACACGTACGCTACGGTCACAAGACGGAGACGCTAAGCAAACAGCTGGAGGCAGGGCTTTCTCCTATAGAGCTACATTTTTATGGAATGGTCTGCCTATCCATGTGAGAGACGCAGACTCGGTCTCAACTTTTAAGTCTTTATTGAAGACTCATCTCTTCAGTAGGTCCTATGATTGAGCATAGTCTGGCCCAGGAGTGTGAAGGTGAACGGAAAGGCACTGGAGCAACGAACCGCCCTTGCGGTCTCTGCCTGGCCGGTTCCCCTCTCTCCACTGGGATTCTCTGCCTCTAACCCTATTACGGGGGGTGTGGCTCACTGGCTTACTGGCTTACTGAGTCACTGGCTTACTGGTGCTCTTCCATGCCGTTCCTAGGAGGGGTGCGTCACTTGAGTGGGTTGAGTCACAGACGTGGTCTTCCTGTCCAGGTTTGTCCAGGTTGCCCCCCCCCCCCCACACACACCCTTTACTCCACACACGGAGACACATACAAAGCTCTCCCTCCCCCTCCATTTGGCAAATCTGACCATAATTATATTCTCCTGATTCCTGCTTACAAGCAAAAACAATAGCATGAAGTATCAGTGACTCACTCAATACGGTCAGGTGATGCGGATGCTACGCTACTGGACTGTTTTGCTAGCACAGACTGGAATATGTTCCGTGATTCATGCCCTCAGACGAACCATCAAACAGGCAAAGTGTCAATACATGACTGAGATTGAATCCTACAACACCAGCTCTGACGCTCGTCGGATGTGGCAGGGTTTGAAATCTATTACGGACTACAGTCGTGAGCTGCCCAGTGATGCGAGCCTACCAGACGAGCTAAATGCGTTTTATGCTCTCTTCGAGTCAAGCAACACTGAAGCATGCATGAGAGCACCAGCTATTCCGGACGACTGTGTTGTCACGCTCTCCGTAGCTTTAAACAGGCCCACATTCACAAAGCCGCGGGTGCCAGACGGATTACCAGGATATGTACTTAAAGCATGCGCGGACCAATTGGCAAATGTCTTCACTGACGTTTTCAACCTCTCCCTGGCCGAGTCTGTAATACCTACATGTTTCAAAGAGACCACCATAGTCCCTGTGCCAAGAAAGCGAAGGTAACCTACCTAAATGATTACCACCACGTAGAACTCACGTTGGTAGCCATGCAGTACTTTGAAGGCTGGTCATGACTCACATCAACACCATCATCAAAGAAACCCTAGACCCACTCCCATTCGCATACCGCCCCAACATATCCACAGATTACACAATTTAAATTGCACTCCACGCTGCCCGTTCCCACCTGGACAAAAGGAACACCTATGTGAGAATGCTGTTCATTGACTACAGCTCAGCGTTCAACACCATAGTGCCCACAAAGCTCATCACTATGCTAAGGAGCCTGGGACTAAGCCCCTCCCTCTGCAACTGGATCTTGGATTTCCTGACGGGCCGCCACCAGGGGATAAGGGTAGGCAACAACGCATCTGCCATGCCGATCCTCAGGGGTGCGTGCTTAGTCCCCTCCTGTATTCTCTGTTCAATCACGACTGCGTGGCCAAGCACAACTCCAACACCATCATTAAGTTTGCAGACGACACAACAGTGGTAGGCCTGATCACAGACAACAATGAGACAGCCTATAGGGAGGTCAGAGACCTGGCCGTGTGGTGCCAGGACAACAACATCTCTCTCAATTAGAGCAAGACAAATGAGATTCAACGTTGGTTCACAATTCCAACTTAAAGCATCAAAGGGAAGCAAATGGCACTCATTTTTGTACAACGACGCAGCTATCGTTCTGCCTGAAAGAGTAATTCATCTTCGTCTCATTTCTCTCATCCTATTCCAAACTGATTGTGAGTGTTATTCGTTGTTGCTCTCTAGATCGAAATATTTCCATTTTTTTTGTCTTTTTAATGTAGCTGCTTAGCCAGAGTTGAATTGATGAGAGCATTCTCTCAGTTGAATTAATAGGAGCTTTGGAGAATAACTGACTGAATATATTTGGAGACGCCATCATTTCTGGTTAACATCAAACAGTCACATCGCAAATCTAGTGAAGTGGGGCTTGTGTGTGTGTGTGTGTGTGTGTGTGTGTGTGTGTGTGTGTGTGTGTGTGTGTGTGTGTGTGTGTGTGTGTGTGTGTGTGTGTGTGTGTGTGTGTGTGTGTGTGTGTGTGTGTGTGTGTGTGTGTGTGTGTGTGTGTGTGTGTGTGTGTGTGTGTGTGTGTGTGATGACTTTAAAGAGACACAGAATTAAAGAGAAAGAACAAAACAACAGATGTATTTTACTAGTCCTCTCACTGATACACTGATTAACATAGAAAGTGAGGCCCACCAAATCAACTAACAGGAGATCAAACCTTGCCATCTGCAATGGATTATACATGGGGTTACACACAAACACACACACACACACACAGTAGTTCTTTAACAATTAATGTGCACACCGAAATACCAGCCAAAACACTCACATACTCACTGATGAGCGATAAAAAGAGATTGGCACAGGACTCTCACTAATGTTTCAATGTGTAACGACAAACACACCTAAACACCAATGGTTATTCATGAACTGACCCTGGATCATCATCACACACACATTCTCACTTACAGACAGACTCACTGTGAGGGAACAGTATATAGACAGACACACTGTGAGGTGACAGTATAGAGACAGACACACTATGAGGTAACAGTATAGATACAGACTCACTGTGAGGGGACAGTACAGAGACAGACACACTGTGAGGGGACAGTATAGAGACAGACACACTGTGAGGTAACAGTATAGAGACAGACTCACTGTGAGGGAACAGTATAGAGACAGACACACTGTGAGGTGACAGTATAGAGACAGACACACTGTGAGGTAACAGTATAGAGACAGACTCACTGTGAGGGAACAGTATAGAGACAGACACACTGTGAGGTAACAGTACAGAGACAGACACACTGTGAGGGGACAGTATATAGACAGACACACTGTGGGGGGACAGTATATAGACAGACACACTGTGAGGTGACAGTATATAGACAGACACACTGTGAGGGGACAGTACAGAGACAGACACACTGTGAGGTGACAGTATATAGACAGGCTCACTGTGAGGGAACAGTACAGAGACAGACACACTGTGAGGGGACAGTATAGAGACAGACACACTGTGAGGGGACAGTATAGAGACAGACTCACTATGAGGTGACAGTATAGAGACAGACACACTATGAGGTAACAGTATAGAGACAGACACACTGTGAGGTGACAGTATAGAGACAGACACACTGTGAGGTGACAGTATAGAGACAGACACACTATGAGGTAACAGTATAGAGACAGACACACTGTGAGGTGACAGTATAGAGACAGACTCACTGTGAGGGAACAGTATAGAGACAGACACACTGTGAGGTGACAGTATAGAGACAGACACACTGTGAGGTGACAGTATAGAGACAGACACACTATGAGGTAACAGTATAGAGACAGACACACTGTGAGGTGACAGTATAGAGACAGACACACTGTGAGGTGACAGTATAGGGACAGACACACTGTGAGGTAACAGTATAGAGACAGACACACTGTGAGGTGACAGTATAGAGACAGACTCACTGTGAGGTGACAGTATAGAGACAGACACACTGTGAGGTGACAGTATAGAGACAGACACACTGTAAGGGGACAGTATATAGACAGACACACTGTGGGGGGACAGTACAGAGAC